>NW_020862752.1:0-20484 GCF_003713205.1 Coffea eugenioides | reverse complement strand
GCTAAGGAGGTGGAAAAAGTGATTAATTACAATCAATTTGCTGTTTTGGAAGGAAAAGTGGAAACTAGGTTTCAATGTTCTTCATTCTGTCCGAATTTTTAGCTCATAGATAGAGGCCGAATTGGCCTTGTCTTAAAACATGAAAGTTGTAGGTATTGATGTTTTAAAGGTGCCTGTAAAATTTCAGGTCAATTGGAGTAGTGCAGAATGAGATAAGCCGAAATTACTATTGCTGTTCTGGGTTCATCAGGATGTTAGAACTGCGTCTGAAATGGGTTGTTTTGACTGGAATTGTTTTGGATTTGGGTGTTGAGGTCTTCTGATGAAATGTATCTTGATGTCCTAGCTATCATATGCCTTTGGAATTTCTGCATTTGGACCTGTATAGACTGAGTTGTACTGATTACAGCATAGTGTGATTTGTAAACCTGCAATTACGGTTCTGGTTTGGTATTTGGCATATATGACTTTCTAGTTGTGCTGGGATTTGGACTGAGTGACCTTCTACATTGTTGTAGCTCTGGTTCTTAGCTTCGAAATGGTGGGTCTTGCACCTTCATCCGACAATCATAGAGCCTTTGGTACCATTACCGTAAAATGACGTCCAAAACTGTTTTTCTGGTTTTGAGCTTAACTTTCATTTCCGGACTTTTTCCTAGCTTGACTTGTACTAGTACTACTGGGAGCTTGCTGAATGGCTATTGAATAAACTTATTTCGTGTGTGACTTTGGGAGTGATTGGAAGCCTTGATGGCTGGAAAAGTAAAGAAATTCAGGGGAAGTGCTGTCCGAACTTTTAAAGGACTTGTTTGCATTGAGTTGTGAACTAAGACTTGGATTTGAGCAAGGCAATGTTATATGCTGGATGATTTCTGAGCCGTGGAGGTGAGTGACCCTAAACTGTTTCCAAAGTCACATTTGAACTGTTTCTTTCATTGTTACTCGATTGCATATCATGCGTGCTTGCATGTGAGTTCATGACATGATTTGGCTTCAATGAGTTCTGGGAAAGTCTTGTGTTGGACACCAACGTCTCCACTCTGTTTATGGTTCATGTTCATGTTTATCTGGAGCTCAAAAAGGGGCTCCCTCTCACGGTTAATGTTAAATGATCTATTTGAGCTTTGGGTGTTCAAGTGCTATGATTTCCCTGGCTCACGAGAGCACTAAACGAACATTTGATCTCTGAATCATGACATCATCGAAATGATCGAAATGCAACATTGTGAAATATATTTGTTTAATGATTTTACTGGTTACTCGCTGAGCTTCTAGCTCAACCCAAAAATATTTTATTCCCCTCCACAGGGCTCAAGGCGAAGGAAGGGCTTGTAGTCCTTGTGCACGTGACTGGATGGCCTATGTTTTGTACAATTTGGATTTGGAATCATTTTATGTATAGTTGAGAATCGTTTCCGCTTCGCTTTTGACATGTATATTGAATTGTTTTCGTGACATGAAATATCTCCGTGTGAATGGTTGGTATCAAGGATCAGAGTGCCGCAGCAGAAGCGTGGACGTTTCCCTTTTGATATGTAATTATTGGAGAATTTGATGTAATATTTGAGATTTATCTCGTAATTTATTTGAGGATTGTAGTGAACGACTGAGTCCCGGCGAGAGTTGGGCAGGCGACCCGCCGAACCCTCTGGTACGCCTTAGGGGGAGGTGGGGCGGTCACAGTTGGTATCAGAGCTTAGGCTTCAGATCTCTGTAGTATATCCTAGGGTTGAAGTTTAGGATGCCGGACTGTGGGTTTGGTTTGAAATATTAGTGATTCTTGCGGGATGTCTCAACTTGATTAGTACAAGATGGAATGTCGAGGACGACATTCTTTTAAGGAGGGGAGATTGTGACGCCCCGAAAAGAATGAGTGTGAGAACCCGGAAATTTTCTAATTTTCTAGGGTTTATTTATTTTTTCGCCCGCCTTTTCTACATTTTCTTTATTAGAAGAATTCCCCAGATAAAGTTTATGAGTAAAGATAGTTTTAAAATAATTTTTCTAGTATTGGTTAGTTTTTGAGAAATTAAGAGCGTATTTTGGACGTGGGACCCGCTAGTGCGGTAAATGCATTATATTTTTGACAACTTGTTGGAATTTTGTATTAAGTGATATTATTTTACAAAGTGTTAAGATATTTGTATTGGAGAGACAAAAAGATAAGTTTTAAACCTAAAGGTGACAAGTGTCACTTTCTTACTAGGGTGGATTTGGACATTTTACTACTTTATAATTGAATTAAAAACTTGACTCAGAATTCATCTTCTTCATAAGCTGCTTGGCCGAACCTGCTTGGAGAAAAAAGAGAGAAAGCTTCAATTTCTTCTTTCTATTCTTGCCAATCTCACAAACCACCGGTTAAACCGTGATTTGCCTCATAAACTCTTTCTCTTGGTGGTATTGAAGGTGTGGGGTGAAGTGGTTTTTTGAGAAGGCAAAGGTGCTAAGCTTGGGTCTTTTCCTTGGGTTTTGCATGGTAGTGACTAAGGAAACTTCCTTTGATCTTGAATAATGTTGCAATTAGTGATTGGTGGTGGTTGAATAGTGATTTTATGGAATGAATTTCATGATTTTGGTTGGAAATTAGTGGAAGTTTTATATTTAATTCGGATTTTTTCTGTTCTGCAATATGATTGTTATTATGCTGGTTATGTATGATGATTGGAAATTGATAAGTTGAGGAAGCTGGAGGTGGAAGAAAGTGATTAATTAAATAATTTTTCCTGTTTGGAAGGAAAAGTGGAAACTAGGTTTCAAGTGTTTTCATTCTGTCCGAATTTTGGCTTCATAGATAGAGGCCTAATTGGCCTTGTCTTAAAACATGAAGTTGTAGGTATTGATGTTTTAAAGGTGCTGTAAAATTTCAGGTCAATTGGAGTAGTGTAAGTAATGAGATAAGCCGAAATTATTTGCTTGTTCCTGGGTTATCAGGATGTTAGAATGTGTCTTGAAATGGTTTGTTTGACTGGAAATTGGTTTTGGATTTGGGTGTTGAGGTCTTCTGATGAATGTATCTTGATGTCCTAGCTATCATATGCCTTTGGAATTTCTGCATTTGGACCTGTATAGACTGAGTTGTACTGATTACAGCATAGTGTGATTTGTAAACCTGCAATTACGGTTCTGGTTTGGTATTTGGCATATATGACTTTCTAGTTGTGCTGGGATTTGGACTGAGTGACCTTCTACATTGTTGTAGCTCTGGTTCTTAGCTTCGAAATGGTGGGTCTTGCACCTTCATCCGACAATCATAGAGCCTTTGGTACCATTACCGTAAAATGACGTCCAAAACTGTTTTTCTGGTTTTGAGCTTAACTTTCATTTCCGGACTTTTTCCTAGCTTGACTTGTACTAGTGCTACTGGGAGCTTGCTGAATGGCTATTGAATAAACTTATTTCGTGTGTGACTTTGGGAGTGATTGGAAGCCTTGATGGCTGGAAAAGTAAAGAAATTCAGGGGAAGTGCTGTCCGAACTTTTAAAGGACTTGTTTGCATTGAGTTGTGAACTAAGACTTGGATTTGAGCAAGGCAATGTTATATGCTGGATGATTTCTGAGCCGTGGAGGTGAGTGACCCTAAACTGTTTCCAAAGTCACTTTTGAACTGTTTCTTTCATTGTTACTCGATTGCATATCATGCGTGCTTGCATGTGAGTTCATGACATGATTTGGTTTCAATGAGTTCTGGGAAAGTCTTGTGTTGGACACCAACGTCTCCACTCTGTTTATGGTTCATGTTCATGTTTATCTGGAGCTCAAAAAGGGGCTCCCTCTCACGGTTAATGTTAAATGATCTATTTGAGCTTTGGGTGTTCAAGTGCTATGATTTCCCTGGCTCACGAGAGCACTAAACGAACATTTGATCTTTGAATCATGACATCATCGAAATGATCGAAATGCAACATTGTGAAATATATTTGTTTAATGATTTTACTGGTTACTCGCTGAGCTTCTAGCTCAACCCAAAAATATTTTATTCACCTCCACAGGGCTCAAGGCGAAGGAAGGGCTTGTAGTCCTTGTGCACGTGACTGGATGGCCTATGTTTTGTACAATTTGGATTTGGAATCATTTTATGTATAGTTGAGAATCGTTTCCGCTTCGCTTTTGACATGTATATTGAATTGTTTTCGTGCCATGAAATATCTCCGTGTGAATGGTTGGTATCAAGGATCAGAGTGCCGCAGCAGAAGCGTGGACGTTTCCCTTTTGATATGTAATTATTGGAGAATTTGATGTAATATTTGAGATTTATCTCGTAATTTATTTGAGGATTGTAGTGAACGACTGAGTCCCGGCGAGAGTTGGGCAGGCGACCCGCCGAACCCTCTGGTACGCCTTAGGGGGAGGTGGGGCGGTCACAGTTGGTATTAGAGCTTAGGCTTCAGATCTCTGTAGTATATCCTAGGCTTGAAGTTTAGGATGCCGGACTGTGGGTTTGGTTTGAAATATTAGTGATTCTTGCGGGATGTCTCAACTTGATTAGTACAAGATGGAATGTCGAGGACGACATTCTTTTAAGGAGGGGAGATTGTGACGCCCCGAAAAGAATGAGTGTGAGAACCCGGAAATTTTCTAATTTTCTAGGGTTTATTTATTTTTTCGCCCGCCTTTTCTACATTTTCTTTATTAGAAGAATTCCCCAGATAAAGTTTATGAGTAAAGATAGTTTTAAAATAATTTTTCTAGTATTGGTTAGTTTTTGAGAAATTAAGAGCGTATTTTGGACGTGGGCCCGCGCTAGTGCGTAAATGCATTATATTTTTGACACTTGTTGGAAATTTTGTATTAAGTGATATTATTTTTACAAGTGTTAAGATATTTGTATTGGAGAGACAAAAGATAAGTTTTTAAACTAAAGGTGAATAGTGTCATTTCTTACTCAAGGGTGGACTTTGACCATTTTACTACTTTTACTAATTGATTAAAACTTGAACCCAAAATTTCATCTTCTTCATAGCTCCTTGGCGAACTCTTGATGAAACAAAAGAGAAGAAAAGCTTCAATTTCTTCTTCTATTTTTGCCAATCTCACAAACCAACCGTTAAAAACCGTGATTTGCTCATAAACACTTTCTTCTGTGTGGGTATTAAGGTGTGTGGTGAGTGGTTTTTGAGAAGCAAGGTGTTAAGTTTGGGTTTCTTGGGTTGCAATTGGTAAGTGATAGGAACCTTTCCTTTGATCTTGATTATGTTCAATTAGTGATTGGTGGTGCCGTTGGAATAAGTGATTTTATGGATATTTCATGATTCTTGGTTGAAATAAGTGAAGTTTTTATATTTTAATTAGGATTTTTTGTTTCTCATATGAATTGTTTTATTATGTGGTTATGTATGATGATTGGCAATGAGATAGTTGAGGAAGCTAGGAAGGTGGAAAAAGTGATTTATTACATCATTCTGTTTTTGGAAGGAAAAGTGGAAAACTAGGTTTCAATGTTCTTCATTCTGTCCCGAATTTTTTTAGCTCATAAGATTAGAGGCGAATTGGCTTGTCTTAAAAAACATGAAAGTTGTAGGTATTGATGTTTTTAAAAGGGTGGGCTGTAAAATTTCAGGGTCAATTGGAGTGTGCAGAATGAGATATAGCCGAAATTACTATTGCTGTTCTTGGTTCATCAGGATGTTAGAACTGCGTCTGAAATGGGTTTGTTTTGAATGGAATTGTTTTTGGATTTGGTGTTTGAGTTTCTGATGAAATGTATCTTTGATGTCTAAGTATCATATGCTTTTGGAATTTCTGGCAGTTTTGGACCTGTAAATAGAATGTGTTGGTACTGATTAAGCACTGTGATTTTGTAAACTGCAATTAGGTTCTGGTTTGGTATTTGGGCATATATGATTTCTAGTTGTGGCTGGGATTTGGACTGGAGTGACCTACTAATTGTTGTAGCCTGGTTTTAGTTGAAATGGTGGGTCTTGCACCTTCATCCGACAATCATAGAGCTTGGGTAATTACTGGCAAAAAATGACGTCCAAAACTGTTTTTCTGGTTTTTGAGCTTAACTTTCATTTCGGATTTTTTCCTAACTTGACTTGTACTAGTACTACTGGGAGCTTGCTGAATGGCTATTGAATAAACTTATTTCGTGTGTGACTTTGGGAGTGATTGGAAGCCTTGATGGATGGAAAAGTAAAGAAATTCAGGGGAAGTGCTGTCCGAACTTTTAAAGGACTTGTTTGCATTGAGTTGTGAACTAAGACTTGGATTTGAGCAAGGCAATGTTATATGCTGGATGATTTCTGAGCCGTGGAGGTGAGTGACCCTAAACTGTTTCCAAAGTCACTTTTGAACTGTTTCTTTCATTGTTACTCGATTGCATATCATGCGTGCTTGCATGTGAGTTCATGACATGATTTGGCTTCAATGAGTTCTGGGAAAGTCTTGTGTTGGACACCAACGTCTCCACTCTGTTTATGGTTCATGTTCATGTTTATCTGGAGCTCAAAAAGGGGCTCCCTCTCACGGTTAATGTTAAATGATCTATTTGAGCTTTGGGTGTTCAAGTGCTATGATTTCCCTGGCTCACGAGAGCACTAAACGAACATTTGATCTTTGAATCATGACATCATCGAAATGATCGAAATGCAACATTGTGAAATATATTTGTTTAATGATTTTACTGGTTACTCGCTGAGCTTCTAGCTCAACCCAAAAATATTTTATTCACCTCCACAGGGCTCAAGGCGAAGGAAGGGCTTGTAGTCCTTGTGCACGTGACTGGATGGCCTATGTTTTGTACAATTTGGATTTGGAATCATTTTATGTATAGTTGAGAATCGTTTCCGCTTCGCTTTTGACATGTATATTGAATTGTTTTCGTGCCATGAAATATCTCCGTGTGAATGGTTGGTATCAAGGATCAGAGTGCCGCAGCAGAAGCGTGGACGTTTCCCTTTTGATATGTAATTATTGGAGAATTTGATGTAATATTTGAGATTTATCTCGTAATTTATTTGAGGATTGTAGTGAAAGACTGAGTCCCGGCGAGAGTTGGGCAGGCGACCCGCCGAACCCTCTGGTACGCCTTAGGGGGAGGTGGGGCGGTCACAGTTGGTATCAGAGCTTAGGCTTCAGATCTCTGTAGTATATCCTAGGCTTGAAGTTTAGGATGCCGGACTGTGGGTTTGGTTTGAAATATTAGTGATTCTTGCGGGATGTCTCAATTTGATTAGTACAAGATGGAATGTCGAGGACGACATTCTTTTAAGGAGGGGAGATTGTGACGCCCCGAAAAGAATGAGTGTGAGAACCCGGAAATTTTCTAATTTTCTAGGGTTTATTTATTTTTTCGCCCGCCTTTTCTACATTTTCTTTATTAGAAGAATTCCCCAGATAAAGTTTATGAGTAAAGATAGTTTTAAAATAATTTTTCTAGTATTGGTTAGTTTTTGAGAAATTAAGAGCGTATTTTGGACGTGGGACCCGCTAGTGCGGTAAATGCATTATATTTTTGACAACTTGTTGGAATTTTGTATTAAGTGATATTATTTTACAAAGTGTTAAGATATTTGTATTGGAGAGACAAAAAGATAAGTTTTAAACCTAAAGGTGACAAGTGTCACTTTTCTGTTACTCAAGTTGTGGACTTTGACCATTTTACCTTTACCTTTACTAATTGATTAAAAACTTGACCCAAAATGTCATCTTTCTTCATAAGCTCCTTGGCCGAACTCTTGGAGACAAAAAGAAGTAGAAAAGCCTTTCAATTTCTTCCTTCTATTTCTTGCCCAATCTCACAAACCAACCGTTAAAACCGGTGATTTGCCTCCATAAAAACCTTTCTCTTGGTGGGTATTTAAGTGTGTGGTGAGTGGTTTGAGAAGCAAAGGTGCCTAAGTTGGGTCTTCCTTGTGGTTTGCTATGGTAAGTACTAAGCGAACCTTCCTTTGATCTTGATAATGTTCAATTAGTGATTGGTGTGGTTGAATAAGTATTTTTATGGGATGATTTCATTGATTTTGGTTGAAATTAGTGAAGTTTTATATTTAATTAGGATTTTTCTGTTCTCATTATGATTGTTATTATCGTGGTTATGTATGATGATGGATAATGATAGTTGAGGAAGCTAGGGGTGGAAAAAGTGATTAATTACAATCAATTTCCTGTTTTGAAGGAAAAGTGGAAAACTAGGTTTCAATTTCTTCATTCTGTCCGAATTTTTTAGCTTCATAGATAAGAGGCGAATTGGCCTGTCTTAAAACATGAAGTTGTAGGTATTGATGTTTTTAAAGGTTGCCTGTAAAAATTCAGGTCAATTGAGTTAGTGCAGAATGAGATAAGCCGAAATTACTATTGCTGTTCTGGGTTCATCAGGATGTTAGAACTGCGTCTGAAATGGGTTGTTTTGACTGGAATTGTTTTGGATTTGGGTGTTGAGGTCTTCTGATGAAATGTATCTTGATGTCCTAGCTATCATATGCCTTTGGAATTTCTGCATTTGGACCTGTATAGACTGTGTTGTACTGATTACAGCACAGTGTGATTTGTAAACCTGCAATTACGGTTCTGGTTTGGTATTTGGCATATATGACTTTCTAGTTGTGCTGGGATTTGGACTGAGTGACCTTCTACATTGTTGTAGCCCTGGTTCTTAGCTTCGAAATGGTGGGTCTTGCACCTTCATCCGACAATCATAGAGCCTTTGGTACCATTACCGCAAAATGACGTCCAAAACTGTTTTTCTGGTTTTGAGCTTAACTTTCATTTCCGGACTTTTTCCTAGCTTGACTTGTACTAGTACTACTGAGAGCTTGCTGAATGGCTATTGAATAAACTTATTTCGTGTGTGACTTTGGGAGTGATTGGAAGCCTTGATGGCTGGAAAAGTAAAGAAATTCAGGGGAAGTGCTGTCCGAACTTTTAAAGGACTTGTTTGCATTGAGTTGTGAACTAAGACTTGGATTTGAGCAAGGCAATGTTATATGCTGGATGATTTCTGAGCCGTGGAGGTGAGTGACCCTAAACTGTTTCCAAAGTCACATTTGAACTGTTTCTTTCATTGTTACTCGATTGCATATCATGCGTGCTTGCATGTGAGTTCATGACATGATTTGGCTTCAATGAGTTCTGGGAAAGTCTTGTGTTGGACACCAACGTCTCCACTCTGTTTATGGTTCATGTTCATGTTTATCTGGAGCTCAAAAAGGGGCTCCCTCTCACGGTTAATGTTAAATGATCTATTTGAGCTTTGGGTGTTCAAGTGCTATGATTTCCCTGGCTCACGAGAGCACTAAACGAACATTTGATCTCTGAATCATGACATCATCGAAATGATCGAAATGCAACATTGTGAAATATATTTGTTTAATGATTTTACTGGTTACTCGCTGAGCTTCTAGCTCAACCCAAAAATATTTTATTCCCCTCCACAGGGCTCAAGGCGAAGGAAGGGCTTGTAGTCCTTGTGCACGTGACTGGATGGCCTATGTTTTGTACAATTTGGATTTGGAATCATTTTATGTATAGTTGAGAATCGTTTCCGCTTCGCTTTTGACATGTATATTGAATTGTTTTCGTGACATGAAATATCTCCGTGTGAATGGTTGGTATCAAGGATCAGAGTGCCGCAGCGGAAGCGTGGACGTTTCCCTTTTGATATGTAATTATTGGAGAATTTGATGTAATATTTGAGATTTATCTCGTAATTTATTTGAGGATTGTAGTGAACGACTGAGTCCCGGCGAGAGTTGGGCAGGCGACCCGCCGAACCCTCTGGTACGCCTTAGGGGGAGGTGGGGCGGTCACAGTTGGTATCAGAGCTTAGGCTTCAGATCTCTGTAGTATATCCTAGGGTTGAAGTTTAGGATGCCGGACTGTGGGTTTGGTTTGAAATATTAGTGATTCTTGCGGGATGTCTCAACTTGATTAGTACAAGATGGAATGTCGAGGACGACATTCTTTTAAGGAGGGGAGATTGTGACGCCCCGAAAAGAATGAGTGTGAGAACCCGGAAATTTTCTAATTTTCTAGGGTTTATTTATTTTTTCGCCCGCCTTTTCTACATTTTCTTTATTAGAAGAATTCCCCAGATAAAGTTTATGAGTAAAGATAGTTTTAAAATAATTTTTCTAGTATTGGTTAGTTTTTGAGAAATTAAAAGCGTATTTTGGACGTGGGACCCGCTAGTGCGGTAAATGCATTATATTTTTGACAACTTGTTGGAATTTTGTATTAAGTGATATTATTTTACAAAGTGTTAAGATATTTGTATTGGAGAGACAAAAAGATAAGTTTTAAACCTAAAGGTGACAAGTGTCACTTTCTTACTCAAGGGTGGACTTTGACCATTTTACTACCTTTACTAATTGATTAAAAACTTGACCCAAAATTCATCTTCTTCATAAGCTCCTTGGCCGAACCTCTTGGAGACAAAAAGAGAGAAAAGCTTCCAATTTCTTCCTTCTATTTCTTGCCCAATCTCACAAACCAACCGTTAAAACCGTGATTTGCTCCATAAAAATCTTTCTCTTGGTGGTATTAAGGTGTGTGGTGAAGTGGTTTGAGAAGCAAAGGTGCTAAGTTGGGTCTTTTCTTGGGTTTGCATGGTAAGTGACTAAGGAACCTTTCCTTTGATCTTGATAATGTTCAATTAGTGATTGGTGGTGGTTGAATAAGTGATTTTATGGATGATTTCATGATTTTGGTTGAAATTAGTGAAGTTTTATATTTAATTAGGATTTTTCTGTTCTCATATGATTGTTATTATGTGGTTATGTATGATGATTGGAAATGATAGTTGAGGAAGCTAGGAGGTGGAAAAAGTGATTAATTACAATCAATTTCTGTTTTGGAAGGAAAAGTGGAAAACTAGGTTTCAATGTTCTTCATTTTGTCCGAATTTTTAGCTCATAGATAGAGGCTAATTGGCCTTGTCTTAAACATGAAAGTTGTAGGTATTGATGTTTTAAAGGTGCCTGTAAAATTTCAGGTCATTGGAGTAGTGTAGAATGAGATAAGCCGAATTACTTATTGCTGTTCTGGGTTCATCAGGGGATTTAGAACTGTGTCTGAAATGGGTTGTTTTGACTGGAATTGTTTTGGATTTGGGTGTTGAGGTCTTCTGATGAAATGTATCTTGATGTCCTAGCTATCATATGCCTTTGGAATTTCTGCATTTGGACCTGTATAGACTGAGTTGTACTGATTACAGCATAGTGTGATTTGTAAACCTGCAATTACGGTTCTGGTTTGGTATTTGGCATATATGACTTTCTAGTTGTGCTGGGATTTGGACTGAGTGACCTTCTACATTGTTGTAGCTCTGGTTCTTAGCTTCGAAATGGTGGGTCTTGCACCTTCATCCGACAATCATAGAGCCTTTGGTACCATTACCGTAAAATGACGTCCAAAACTGTTTTTCTGGTTTTGAGCTTAACTTTCATTCCGACTTTTCCTAGCTTGACTCTGTACTAGTGCTACTGGCGAGCTTGTGAATGGCTTATTGAATAAACCTTATTTTGTGTTGACTTTGGAGTGTATTGGAAGCCTTGATGGCTGAAAAGTAAGAAATTCAGGGGAAGTTGCTGTCCGACTTTTAGGACTTGTTTGCATGAGTTGTGAACTAAGATTGATTTTGAGCAAGGCCAATGTTATATGCTGGAATGATTCTGGAGCCGTGGAGGTGAGTGACCCTAAAAACTGTTTTCAAAGTCACTTTTGAACTGTTCTTTCATTGTTACTCGATTGCATATCATGTGTGCTTGCATGTGAGTTCATGACATGATTTGGTTTCAATGAGTTCTGGGAAAGTCTTGTGCTGGACACCAACGTCTCCACTCTATTTATGGTTCATGTTCATGTTTATCTGGAGCTCAAAAGGAGCTCCCTCTTAATGTTAATGTTAATGTTAAATGATCTATTTGAGCGTTGGGTGTTCAAGTGCTATGATTTTCCTGGCTCACGAGAGCACTAAACGAACATTTGATCTCTGAATCATGACATCATCGAAATGATCGAAATGCAACATTGTGAAATATATTTGTTTAATGATTTTACTGGTTACTCGCTGAGCTTCTAGCTCACCCCAAAAATATTTTATTCACCTCCACAGGGCTCAAGGCGAAGGAAGGGCTTGTAGTCCTTGTGCACGTGACTGGATGGCCTATGTTTTGTACAATTTGGATTTGGAATCATTTTATGTATAGTTGAGAATCGTTTCCGCTTCGCTTTTGACATGTATATTGAATTGTTTTCGTGACATGAAATATCTCCGTGTGAATGGTTGGTATCAAGGATCAGAGTGCCGCAGCGGAAGCGTGGACGTTTCCCTTTTGATATGTAATTATTGGAGAATTTGATGTAATATTTGAGATTTATCTCGTAATTTATTTGAGGATTGTAGTGAACGACTGAGTCCCGGCGAGAGTTGGGCAGGCGACCCGCCGAACCCTCTGGTACGCCTTAGGGGGAGGTGGGGCGGTCACAGTTGGTATCAGAGCTTAGGCTTCAGATCTCTGTAGTATATCCTAGGGTTGAAGTTTAGGATGCCGGACTGTGGGTTTGGTTTGAAATATTAGTGATTCTTGCGGGATGTCTCAACTTGATTAGTACAAGATGGAATGTCGAGGACGACATTCTTTTAAGGAGGGGAGATTGTGACGCCCCGAAAAGAATGAGTGTGAGAACCCGGAAATTTTCTAATTTTCTAGGGTTTATTTATTTTTTCGCCCGCCTTTTCTTCATTTTCTTTATTAGAAGAATTCCCCAGATAAAGTTTATGAGTAAAAGCATAGTTTTAAAATTAATTTTTCTAGTATTGGTTTAGTTTTTGAGAAATTTAAGAGCGTATTTTGGACGTGGGGACCCGCTAGTGCGGTAAATTGGCATTTATTTTTGACAACTTTGTTGGAATTTTGTATTAAGTGAATATTTATTTTTACAATGTTAAGATATTTGTATTGGAGAGACAAAAAGATAAGTTTTACTAAAGGTGACAATGTCACTTTCTTACTCAAGGGTGGACTTTACCATTTACTACCTTTACTATTGATTAAAAAACTGACCCAAAATTCATCTCTTTCATAAGCTCTTGCCGAACCTCTTTGGAGACAAAAAGAGAGAAAAGCTTCCAATTTCTTCCTTCTAAAAACCGTGATTTGCTCCATAAAAACCTTTCTCTTGGTGGTATTAAGGTGTGTGGTGAAGTGGTTTGAGAAGCAAAGGTGCTAAGTTGGGTCTTTCCTTGGGTTTGCATGGTAAGTGACTAAGGAACCTTTCCTTTGATCTTGATAATGTTCAATTAGTGATTGGTGGTGGTTGAATAAGTGATTTTATGGATGATTTCATGATTTTGGTTGAAATTAGTGAAGTTTATATTTAATTAGGATTTTTCTGTTCTAATGATTGTTATTATGTGGTTATGTATGATGATTGGAAAATGATAGTTGAGGAAGCTAGGAGGAGGAAAAAGTGATTAATTACAATCAATTTCTGTTTTGGAAGGAAAAGTGGAAAACTAGGTTTCAATGTTCTTCATTCTGTCCGAATTTTTAGCTCATAGATAGAGGCCGAATTGGCCTTGTCTTAAAACATGAAAGTTGTAGGTATTGATGTTTTAAAGGTGCCTGTAAAATTTCAGGTCAATTGGAGTAGTGCAGAATGAGATAAGCCGAAATTACTATTGCTGTTCTGGGTTCATCAGGATGTTAGAACTGCGTCTGAAATGGGTTGTTTTGACTGGAATTGTTTTGGATTTGGGTGTTGAGGTCTTCTGATGAAATGTATCTTGATGTCCTAGCTATCATATGCCTTTGGAATTTCTGCATTTGGACCTGTATAGACTGTGTTGTACTGATTACAGCACAGTGTGATTTGTAAACCTGCAATTACGGTTCTGGTTTGGTATTTGGCATATATGACTTTCTAGTTGTGTGGGATTTGGACTGAGTGGACCCTTCTACATTGTTGGAGCCCTGGTTCTTAGCTTCGAAATGGTGGTCTTGACCTCATCGACAATCATAGGCCCTTACCATTTACCGCAAATGACGTCCCAAAACTGGTTTTTCTTGGGTTTTGAGCTTAACTTTCATTTCCGGACTTTTCCTAGCTTAGACTTGTACTATACTACTGGAGCTTGCTGAATGGCTATTGAATAAAACTTATTCGTGTGTGACTTGGGGAGTTGATTGGAAAGCCTTGATGGCTGGAAAAAGTAAAGGAAATTCAGGGGAAGTGCTGTCCGAACTTTTAAAAGACTTGTTGCATTGAGTTGTGAACTAAGACTTGGAATTTGAGCAAGGGCAAATGTTTATATGCTGGATGATTTTCTGAGCCGTGGAGGTTGAGTGACCCTAAACTGTTTCCAAAGTCACATTTGAACTGTTGCTTTCATTGTTACTCGATTGCATTCATGCGTAGCTGCATTTAGTCATGACCTTGATTTGGTTTCAATGAGTTCTGGGAAAGTCTTGTGTTGGACACCAACGTCTCCACTCTGTTTATGGTTCATGTTCATGTTTATCTTGAGCTCAAAAAGGGGCTCCCTCTCACGGTTAATGTTAAATGATCTATTTGAGCTTTGGGTGTTCAAGTGCTATGATTTCCCTGGCTCACGAGAGCACTAAACGAACATTTGATCTCTGAATCATGACATCATCGAAATGATCGAAATGCAACATTGTGAAATATATTTGTTTAATGATTTTACTGGTTACTCGCTGAGCTTCTAGCTCAACCCAAAAATATTTTATTCCCCTCCACAGGGCTCAAGGCGAAGGAAGGGCTTGTAGTCCTTGTGCACGTGACTGGATGGCCTATGTTTTGTACAATTTGGATTTGGAATCATTTTATGTATAGTTGAGAATCGTTTCCGCTTCGCTTTTGACATGTATATTGAATTGTTTTCGTGACATGAAATATCTCCGTGTGAATGGTTGGTATCAAGGATCAGAGTGCCGCAGCAGAAGCGTGGACGTTTCCCTTTTGATATGTAATTATTGGAGAATTTGATGTAATATTTGAGATTTATCTCGTAATTTATTTGAGGATTGTAGTGAACGACTGAGTCCCGGCGAGAGTTGGGCAGGCGACCCGCCGAACCCTCTGGTACGCCTTAGGGGGAGGTGGGGCTGTCACAGTTGGTATCAGAGCTTAGGCTTCAGATCTCTGTAGTATATCCTAGGCTTGAAGTTTAGGATGCCGGACTGTGGGTTTGGTTTGAAATATTAGTGATTCTTGCGGGATGTCTCAACTTGATTAGTACAAGATGGAATGTCGAGGACGACATTCTTTTAAGGAGGGGAGATTGTGACGCCCCGAAAAGAATGAGTGTGAGAACCCGGAAATTTTCTAATTTTCTAGGGTTTATTTATTTTTTCGCCCGCCTTTTCTACATTTTCTTTATTAGAAGAATTCCCCAGATAAAGTTTATGAGTAAAGATAGTTTTAAAATAATTTTTCTAGTATTGGTTAGTTTTTGAGAAATTAAGAGCGTATTTTGGACGTGGGACCCGCTAGTGCGGTAAATGCATTATATTTTTGACAACTTGTTGGAATTTTGTATTAAGTGATATTATTTTACAAAAGAGTGTTAAGATATTTGTATTGGAGAGACAAAAAGATAAGGTTTTAAACCTAAAGGTGGACAGTGTCACTTTCTTACTCAAGGGTTGGACTTTGACCATTTTACTTACCTTTACTAATTGATTAAAAACTTGACCCAAAATTCATCTTCTTCATAAGCTCCTCCTGGCCGAACCTCTTAGGATACAAAAGAGAGAAAAGCTTCCAATTTCTTCCTTCTTTCTTGCCCAATCTCACAAACCAACCGTTAAAACCGTATTTGCCTCCATAAGAACCTTTCTCTTGGTGGTAATTAAGGTTGTGTTGGGTGAAGTGCGTTTGAGAAGCAAGGTGCTAAGTTGGGTCTTTCCTTGGGTTTGCCATGGCTAAGTGACTAAGGCAACCTTCTCTTTGATCTTGATAATGTTCAATTAGTGATTCGGTGGTGGTGAATAAGTGATTTTATGTATGGATTTCATGATTTTGGTTGAAATAGTGAAGTTTTATATTTTTAATTTAGATTTTCTGTTCTCATATGATTGTTATTAATGTGGTTATGTATGATGTGATTGGAAATGATAGTTGAGGAAGGCTTAGGAGGTGGAAAAAGTGATTAATTACAATCAATTTCTGTTTTGGAAGGAAAAGTGGAAAACTAGGTTTCAATGTTCTTCATTCTGTCCGAATTTTTAGCTCATAGATAGAGGCCGAATTGGCCTTGTCTTAAAACATGAAAGTTGTAGGTATTGATGTTTTAAAGGTGCCTGTAAAATTTTAGGTCAATTGGAGTAGTGCAGAATGAGATAAGCCGAAATACTATTGCTGTTCTGGGTTCATCAGGATGTTAGAACTGCGTCTGAAATGGGTTGTTTTGACTGGAATTGTTTTGGATTTGGGTGTTGAGGTCTTCTGATGAAATGTATCTTGATGTCCTAGCTATCATATGCCTTTGGAATTTCTGCATTTGGACCTGTATAGACTGTGTTGTACTGATTACAGCACAGTGTGATTTGTAAACCTGCAATTACGGTTCTGGTTTGGTATTTGGCATATATGACTTTCTAGTTGTGCTGGGATTTGGACTGAGTGACCTTCTACATTGTTGTAGCCCTGGTTCTTAGCTTCGAAATGGTGGGTCTTGCACCTTCATCCGACAATCATAGAGCCTTTGGTACCATTACCGTAAAATGACGTCCAAAACTGTTTTTCTGTTTTGAGCTTAACTTTCATTTCCGGACTTTTTCCTAGCTTGACTTGTACTAGTACTACTGGGAGCTTGCTGAATGGCTATTGAATAAACTTATTTCGTGTGTGACTTTGGGAGTGATTGGAAGCCTTGATGGCTGGAAAAGTAAAGAAATTCAGGGGAAGTGCTGTCCGAACTTTTAAAGGACTTGTTTGCATTGAGTTGTGAACTAAGACTTGGATTTGAGCAAGGCAATGTTATATGCTGGATGATTTCTGAGCCGTGGAGGTGAGTGACCCTAAACTGTTTCCAAAGTCACTTTTGAACTGTTTCTTTCATTGTTACTCGATTGCATATCATGCGTGCTTGCATGTGAGTTCATGACATGATTTGGCTTCAATGAGTTCTGGGAAAGTCTTGTGTTGGACACCAACGTCTCCACTCTGTTTATGGTTCATGCTCATGTTTATCTGGAGCTCAAAAAGGGGCTCCCTCTCACGGTTAATGTTAAATGATCTATTTGAGCTTTGGGTGTTCAAGTGCTATGATTTCCCTGGCTCACGAGAGCACTAAACGAACATTTGATCTCTGAATCATGACATCATCGAAATGATCGAAATGCAACATTGTGAAATATATTTGTTTAATGATTTTACTGGTTACTCGCTGAGCTTCTAGCTCAACCCAAAAATATTTTATTCCCCTCCACAGGGCTCAAGGCGAAGGAAGGGCTTGTAGTCCTTGTGCACGTGACTGGATGGCCTATGTTTTGTACAATTTGGATTTGGAATCATTTTATGTATAGTTGAGAATCGTTTCCGCTTCGCTTTTGACATGTATATTGAATTGTTTTCGTGACATGAAATATCTCCGTGTGAATGGTTGGTATCAAGGATCAGAGTGCCGCAGCGGAAGCGTGGACGTTTCCCTTTTGATATGTAATTATTGGAGAATTTGATGTAATATTTGAGATTTATCTCGTAATTTATTTGAGGATTGTAGTGAACGACTGAGTCCCGGCGAGAGTTGGGCAGGCGACCCGCCGAACCCTCTGGTACGCCTTAGGGGGAGGTGGGGCTGTCACAGTTGGTATCAGAGCTTAGGCTTCAGATCTCTGTAGTATATCCTAGGCTTGAAGTTTAGGATGCCGGACTGTGGGTTTGGTTTGAAATATTAGTGATTCTTGCGGGATGTCTCAACTTGATTAGTACAAGATGGAATGTCGAGGACGACATTCTTTTAAGGAGGGGAGATTGTGACGCCCCGAAAAGAATGAGTGTGAGAACCCGGAAATTTTCTAATTTTCTAGGGTTTATTTATTTTTTCGCCCGCCTTTTCTACATTTTCTTTATTAGAAGAATTCCCCAGATAAAGTTTATGAGTAAAGATAGTTTTAAAATAATTTTTCTAGTATTGGTTAGTTTTTGAGAAATTAAGAGCGTATTTTGGACGTGGGACCCGCTAGTGCGGTAAATGCATTATATTTTTGACAACTTGTTGGAATTTTGTATTAAGTGATATTATTTTACAAAGTGTTAAGATATTTGTATTGGAGAGACAAAAAGATAAGTTTTAAACCTAAAGGTGACAAGTGTCACTTTCTTACTCAAGGCGTGTACTTTGACCATTTTACTACCTTTACTGAATTGGATTTAAAGAACTTGACCCAAATATTCATCTTCTTCATAAGCTCCTGTGGCCGAACCTCTTGGAGGACAAAAAGAGAGAAAAGCTTCAATTTCTTCCTTCTATTCTTGCCCAAGTCTCACAACCAACCGGTAAAACCGTTGATTTGCTCCATTAAAAAACCTTTCTCTTGGTGGGTATTAAGGTGTGTGTGTGAAGTGGTTGAGAAGCAAAAGGTGCTAAAGTTGGGGTCTTTCCTTGGGTTTGCATTGTAAGTGGACTAGGAACCTTTCCGTCTTTGATCTTGATAATGTTCAATTATGTTGATTTTGTGGTGTTGAATAATGATTTTATGGATATTCATGATTTTGGTTGAAGATAGTGAAGTTTTATATTTTAATTAGGGATTTTTCTGTTCTCATATGATTTGTTGATTATGTGGTTAGTATGATGATTGGAAATTGATAGTAGGAAGCTATGGAGGTGCGAAAAGTGATTAATTACAATCAATTTCTGTTTTGGAAGGAAAGTGGGAAGACTAGGTTTCAATGTTTTCATTTCTGTCCAATTTTTAGCTCATAGCGATAGAGGCCTAATTGGCGCTTGTCTTGAAAACATGAAAGTTTAGGCTATTGATGTTTTAAAGGTGCCTGTAAAAATTCAGGTCAATGAAATTAGTGTAGAATGAGATAAGCCGAAAATATTACTCATTGCTTTCTGGGTTTCATCAGGATTGTTCTAGAACTGCTGCTCTGAAATAGGGTTGTTTTGACTGGAATTGTTTTTGGATTTGGAGGTGTTGAGGCTCTTCTGATGAAATGTATCTTGACTGTCCTAGCCTATTCATATGCCTTTTTGGAATTTCTGCATTTTGGACCGTATAGAACCTGAGTTGTACTGATTACAGGCATAGTGTTGATTTGTTAAAACTGCAATTACGGTATCTGGTTTGGTATTTGCATATATGACTTATCTAGTGTGCTGGGATTGTACTGAGTGACCTTCTACATTGTTGTTATTATGCTCTGGTTCTTAGCTTCGAAATAGTTGGTCTTGCACCTTCATCCGACAATCGTAGCGCCTTTGGTACCATTACCGCAAAATGACGTCCAAAACCGTTTTTCTGGTTTTGAGCTTAACTTTCATTTCCGGACTTTTTCCTAACTTGACTTGTACTAGTACTACTGGGAGCTTGCTGAATGGCTATTGAATAAACTTATTTCGTGTGTGACTTTGGGAGTGATTGGAAGCCTTGATGGATGGAAAAGTAAAGAAATTCAGGGGAAGTGCTGTCCGAACTTTTAAAGGACTTGTTTGCATTGAGTTGTGAACTAAGACTTGGATTTGAGCAAGGCAATGTTATATGCTGGATGATTTCTGAGCCGTGGAGGTGAGTGACCCTAAACTGTTTCCAAAGTCACTTTTGAACTGTTTCTTTCATTGTTACTCGATTGCATATCATGCGTGCTTGCATGTGAGTTCATGACATGATTTGGCTTCAATGAGTTCTGGGAAAGTCTTGTGTTGGACACCAACGTCTCCACTCTGTTTATGGTTCATGTTCATGTTTATCTGGAGCTCAAAAAGGGGCTCCCTCTCACGGTTAATGTTAAATGATCTATTTGAGCTTTGGGTGTTCAAGTGCTATGATTTCCCTGGCTCACGAGAGCACTAAACGAACATTTGATCTTTGAATCATGACATCATCGAAATGATCGAAATGCAACATTGTGAAATATATTTGTTTAATGATTTTACTGGTTACTCGCTGAGCTTCTAGCTCAACCCAAAAATATTTTATTCACCTCCACAGGGCTCAAGGCGAAGGAAGGGCTTGTAGTCCTTGTGCACGTGACTGGATGGCCTATGTTTTGTACAATTTGGATTTGGAATCATTTTATGTATAGTTGAGAATCGTTTCCGCTTCGCTTTTGACATGTATATTGAATTGTTTTCGTGCCATGAAATATCTCCGTGTGAATGGTTGGTATCAAGGATCAGAGTGCCGCAGCGGAAGCGTGGACGTTTCCCTTTTGATATGTAATTATTGGAGAATTTGATGTAATATTTGAGATTTATCTCGTAATTTATTTGAGGATTGTAGTGAACGACTGAGTCCCGGCGAGAGTTGGGCAGGCGACCCGCCGAACCCTCTGGTACGCCTTAGG
>NW_020862751.1:0-10199 GCF_003713205.1 Coffea eugenioides | reverse complement strand
AAGGTAGCCACAACATCACATTATTATTAAACCAGAAAATTCATCAATAAATTGAAAACTTCACCAATTCATCTCAAACCAAGAAATAAACCACAATTCATCACTTTAGCTACCACTAAGCACAACTTAAGCTTCATTAAGTGTAGGAGGAAGTTCAATCACCACTCACCTAGTAAACAAGAGAGGGAGAGTGGTTGGACACCTTAGCTTCCCAAAACACTTCACCAAACCACTTACTAGCACCAAATGGAAAGATTTTATGGAGTAGAAACAAGATCAAATGGTTGGATGATTACACTCAAGCAAGATGGAAGCAAGAATCTTGGAGAGTTTTTCTTTCTTCTTAGCTAGAGAGGGCCGGCCACAAAGGTGAAAGAAAGAGTGAATTTTTGGTAAATTTTGAGATATTTAATCAATTGGTAAGAAAGGTCAAAAGTCAAATAAGTGACCACCACTCTTAAGGTGAAACTTGTCACTTCATTAATGCATTCCTATCCTTCTTTTTTCCTCTCACATCAATCACTTCACCTCCTCTACTTATCTCTTAACACCCGATAAATTTCACCCAGTATCCGAAACTTAACCTTATTGGCCGAATTTTTCCGAACTTTTCGTACTAGTGGGTCCCACGTCCGTTATATATCCGTAATTTTTCAAAAACTATCCAATACTAGAAAAAATCATCTAAAAATTATATTTACTCATAAAATTCACCAGGATAAATTTCCTAAGCCAGAAAATGCAGAAAACATGCAATTAAAGGGGAAAAACCCTAGGAAAATTATTAGGGAATTTACGGGTTCTCACACTCATACTTTTCGGGGCGTCACAATCTCCCCTCCTTAAAAGAATGTCGTCCTCGACATTCCATCTTGTACCAATCAAGTCGAGATATCCCGCAAAAATCACTAAGATTGCAAACCAAACCCACAGTCCGGCATCCTAACATCAAGCCTAGGATACACTACAGAGATCTGAAGCCTAAGCTCTTATACCAACTGTAACAGCCCCACCTTCCCCTAAGGCGAACCAGAGGGTTCGGCGGACCGCCTGCCCGGCTCTCGCCGGGATTCAGTCGTTCACTACATTCCTCATACAGATTACAAGATAAAACTCAAATATTACATCAAATTCTCCAATAAATAATTACATATCAAAAGCGAAGCGTCCATGCTTCCACTGCGCCACTCTGATCCATGATCCCAATTATTACACAAGAGGAATTCCACAACAATAAAATCACAACAAGCCTTCCTTCGCCACGAGCCCTGTGGAGGGGAATAAAATATTTTTGGGATGAGCTAGAAACTCAGCGAGTAACCAGAAAAAAAATAGTAGTCAAATCGGTTTCACAATAGTTCATTTCAATGATGTCATAAATCAAATGATAAGTCCAGAAACAATTACGACATTTACAAAATATTAAATATGGAGTATCAATAATTCAAGAAACATGTACAATGGAAAGCTATAGTAACATTCATGAAAAAGATACGTTCGTTCTCCTGTCATTTCCTTTTCTTTTTTAAATTTCTGTTACAATCTTTCCTTTTCTTTTTCTCATTTGAAATTGCATCATTTTCCACCAACCTTCTACCAACCTACAAAGGTAATACTCGAGTATACCAAAACGTTCACCCAGGTCCCTAATCGCCCGACCGAGCTCCGCTTCTGGCTCGAAGACGACCTGTATCAATCCAACCACGCCCAATAATCACATTCATGCGCAAGTAGCATTTAATCATTTAATCATGAAAATTTCACATTATATTTAGGTGAGTCATATAGTGTACACAACTCGACCAGAAAACTCGTTTTTAACAATCATTGAAAGCACTTAATACATTATCAATCCATAATAACAAGCCAATTAGTCAAGGAAATATATCAAACAAGGAACGCTCTCATATAAGAACGCATGATATGCAAGAAAACAGTTCAAAAGTAACTTTGGAAACAGTTCAGAAGTAACTTTGGAAACAGTTCAAAAGTAAATAATGCAAGAAACGTTTCACAAGTACTTTGGAAATAGTTTAGGGTCACTCACCTCCACGGCTCAGAAATCATCCAGCATATAACATTGCCTTGCGCAAATCCAAGTCTTAGATCACAAACTCAATGCAAACAAATCCCTTCAAAGTTCGGACAGCACTTCCCCTGAATTTGTTAACTTTTCCAGCCATCATGCCTTCATTATTTCCTCATTCAAACCCAAAGGTACACACAACAACAAGTTCATCCAATAGCCATTCAGCAAGCTCCAAGTAGTACTAGTACAAGTCAAGCTAGGGAAAAGTCCGGAAATGAAAATTAAGCTCAAAACCAGAAAAATAGTTTTGACGTCATTTTGCGGTAATGGTACCAAAGGCGCTACGATGGTCGGATGAAGGTGCAAGACCCACCATTTCGAAGCTAAGAACCAGGGTTACAACAATGTAGAAGGTCACTCAGTCCAAATCCCAACACAACTAAGTCATATATGCCAAATACCAAACCAGAACCGTAATTGCAGGTTTACAAATTACACTATGCTGTAATCAGTACCACTCAGTCTAAACAGGTCCAAATACAGAAATTCTAATGGCATATGGTAGCTAGTTCATCAAGCTACATTTCATCAGAAGACCACAACACCCAAATCCAAAACAATTCCAGTCAAAACAACCCATTTCAGACGCAGTTCTAACATCCTGATGAACCCAGAACAGTAATAGTAATTTCGGCTTATCTCATTCTACACTACTCCAATTGACCTGAAATTTTACAGGCACCCTAAAAACATAAATACCTACAACTTTTATGTTTTGAGCCAAGGCCAATTCTGCCCCTAACCATGAGATACAAAACCGGACAGAATTGGGGATATAAAACCCTAACTTTCTCAAATTCCTTCCAAACCCAAAATTGATTACAATTATCTATCATAGACACCTACTAGAGTCCTTAAACATCAATTCCCATCATCAAAGGTAGCCATAACATCACATTCTTATTAAACCAGAAAATTCATCAATAAATTGAAAACTTCACCAATTCATCTCAAACCAAGAAATAAACCACAATTCATCACTTTAGCTACCACTAAGCACAACTTAAGCTTCATTAAGTGTAGGAGGAAGTTCAATCACCACTCACCTAGTAAACAAGAGAGGGAGAGTTGTTGGACACCTTAGCTTCCCAAAACACTTCACCAAACCACTTACTAGCACCAAATGGAAAGATTTTATGGAGTAGAAACAAGATCAAGTGGTTGGATGATTACACTCAAGCAAGATGGAAGCAAGAATCTTGGAGAGTTTTTCTTTCTTCTTAGCTAGAGAGGGCCGGCCACAAAGGTGAAAGAAAGAGTGAATTTTTGGTAAATTTTGAGATATTTAATCAATTGGTAAGAAAGGTCAAAAGTCAAATAAGTGACCACCACTCTTAAGGTGACACTTGTCACTTCATTAATGCATTCCTATCCTTCTTTTTTCCTCTCACATCAATCACTTCACCTCCTCTATTTATCTCTTAACACCCGATAAATTTCACCCAGTATCCGAAACTTAACCTTATTGGACGAATTTTTCCGAACTTTTCGCACTAGTGGGTCCCACGTCCGTTATATATCCGTAATTTTTCAAAAACTATCCAATACTAGAAAAAATCATCTAAAAATTATATTTACTCATAAAATTCACCAGGATGAATTTCCTAAGCCAGAAAATGCAGAAAACATGCAATTAAAGGGGAAAAACCCTAGGAAAATTATTAGGGAATTTACGGGTTCTCACACTCATACTTTTCGGGGCGTCACAATCTCCCCTCCTTAAAAGAATGTCATCCTCGACATTCCATCTTGTACCAATCAAGTCGAGATATCCCGCAAAAATCGCTAAGATTGCAAACCAAACCCACAGTCCGGCATCCTAACATCAAGCCTAGGATACACTACAGAGATCTGAAGCCTAAGTTCTGATACCAACTGTAACAGCCCCACCTTCCCCTAAGGCGAACCAGAGGGTTCGGCGGACCGCCTGCCCGGCTCTCGCCGGGATTCAGTCGTTCACTACATTCCTCATACAGATTACAAGATAAAACTCAAATATTACATCAAATTCTCCAATAAATAATTACATATCAAAAGCGAAGCGTCCATGCTTCCACTGCGCCACTCTGATCCATGATCCCAATTATTACACAAGAGGAATTCCACAACAATAAAATCACAACAAGCCTTCCTTCGCCACGAGCCCTGTGGAGGAGAATAAAATATTTTTGGGATGAGCTAGAAGCTGAGCGAGTAACCAGAAAAAAAATAGTAGTCAAATCGGTTTCACAATAGTTCATTTCAATGATGTCATAAATCAAATGATAAGTCCAGAAACAATTACGACATTTACAAAACATTAAATATGGAGTATCAATAATTCAAGAAACATGTACAATGGAAAGCGATGGTAACATTCATGAAAAAGATACGTTCGTTCTCCTGTCATTTCCTTTTCTTTTTTCTCATTTGAAATTGCATCATTTTCCACCAACCTCTACCAACCTACAAAGGTAATACTCGAGTATACCAAACGTTCACCCAGGTCCCTAATCGCCCGACCGAGTCCGCTTCTGGCTCGAGACGACCGGTAACAAGAGGCAATGGCCAGTTCAGCCCAAAAAGGCTTACATTCATGCGCAAGTAGCATTTAATCATTAATCATGAAAATTTCACATTTATTTAGGTTGAGTGCGATAATGTACACACTCGACCAGAAAACTCGTTTTAACAATCATTGAAAGCACTTAATACATTATCAATCCATAATAACAAGCCAATTAGTCAAGGAAATATATCAAACAAGGAACGCTCTCATATAAGCACGCATGATATGCAAGAAAACAGTTCAAAAGTAACTTTGGAAACAGTTCAGAAGTAACTTTGGAAACAGTTCAAAAGTAAATAATGCAAGAAACGTTTCACAAGTACTTTGGAAATAGTTTAGGGTCACTCACCTCCACGGCTCAGAAATCATCCAGCATATAACATTGCCTTGCGCAAATCCAAGTCTTAGATCACAAACTCAATGCAAACAAATCCCTTCAAAGTTCGGACAGCACTTCCCCTGAATTTGTTAACTTTTCCAGCCATCATGGCTTCATTATTTCCTCATTCAAACCCAAAGGTACACACAACAACAAGTTCATCCAATAGCCATTCAGCAAGCTCCAAGTAGTACTAGTACAAGTCAAGCTAGGGAAAAGTCCGGAAATGAAAATTAAGCTCAAAACCAGAAAAATAGTTTTGACGTCATTTTGCGGTAATGGTACCAAAGGCGCTACGATGGTCGGATGAAGGTGCAAGACCCACCATTTCGAAGCTAAGAACCAGGGCTACAACAATGTAGAAGGTCACTCAGTCCAAATCCCAGCACAACTAAGTCATATATGCCAAATACCAAACCAGAACCGTAATTGCAGGTTTACAAATTACACTATGCTGTAATCAGTACAACTCAGTCAAAACAGGTCCAAATGCAGAAATTCCAATGGCATATGGTAGCTAGTTCATCAAGCTACATTTCATCAGAAGAACTCAACACCCAAATCCAAAACAATTCCAGTCAAGACAACCCATTTCAGACGCAGTTCTAACATCCTGATGAACCCAGAACAGCAATAGTAATTTCGGCTTATCTCATTCTAAACTACTCCAAGTGACCTGAAATTTTACAGGCACCCTTAAAACATAAATACCTACAAATTTCATGTTTTGAGCCAAGGCCAATTCGGCCCCTAACCATGAGATACAAAACCGGACAGAATTGGGGATATAAAACCCTAACTTTCTCAAATTCCTTCCAAACCCAAAATTGATTACAATTATCTATCATAGACACCTACTAGAGTCCTTAAACATCAATTCCCATCATCAAAGGTAGCCACAACATCACATTCATATTAAACCAGAAAATTCATCAATAAATTGAAAACTTCACCAATTCATCTCAAACCAAGAAATAAACCACAATTCATCACTTTAGCTACCACTAAGCACAACTTAAGCTTCATTAAGTGTAGGAGGAAGTTCAATCACCACTCACCTAGTAAACAAGAGAGGGAGAGTTGTTGGACACCTTAGCTTCCCAAAACACTTCACCAAACCACTTACTAGCACCAAATGGAAAGATTTTATGGAGTAGAAACAAGATCAAGTGGTTGGATGATTACACTCAAGCAAGATGGAAGCAAGAATCTTGGAGAGTTTTTCTTTCTTCTTAGCTAGAGAGGGCCGGCCACAAAGGTGAAAGAAAGAGTGAATTTTTGGTAAATTTTGAGATGTTTAATCAATTGGTAAGAAAGGTCAAAAGTCAAATAAGTGACCACCACTCTTAAGGTGACACTTGTCACTTCATTAATGCATTCCTATCCTTCTTTTTTCCTCTCACATCAATCACTTCACCTCCTCTATTTATCTCTTAACACCCGATAAATTTCACCCAGTATCCGAAACTTAACCTTATTGGCCGAATTTTTCCGAACTTTTCGTACTAGTGGGTCCCACGTCCGTTATATATCCGTAATTTTTCAAAAACTATCCAATACTAGAAAAAATCATCTAAAAATTATATTTACTCATAAAATTCACCAGGATAAATTTCCTAAGCCAGAAAATGCAGAAAACATGCAATTAAAGGGGAAAAACCCTAGGAAAATTATTAGGGAATTTACGGGTTCTCACACTCATACTTTTCGGGGCGTCACAATCTCCCCTCCTTAAAAGAATGTCGTCCTCGACATTCCATCTTGTACCAATCAAGTCGAGATATCCCGCAAAAATCACTAAGATTGCAAACCAAACCCACAGTCCGGCATCCTAACATCAAGCCTAGGATACACTACAGAGATCTGAAGCCTAAGCTCTTATACCAACTGTAACAGCCCCACCTTCCCCTAAGGCGAACCAGAGGGTTCGGCGGACCGCCTGCCCGGCTCTCGCCGGGATTCAGTCGTTCACTACATTCCTCATACAGATTACAAGATAAAACTCAAATATTACATCAAATTCTCCAATAAATAATTACATATCAAAAGCGAAGCGTCCATGCTTCCACTGCGCCACTCTGATCCATGATCCAAATTATTACACAAGAGGAATTCTGTTAGCCCCGATGCAACCCAATGAGTACAAACAATTTCACAATGATGCACAAAGATATATCAAATTTAAGCACAATAAAGAAAACTTAATTAAAGAGAAAAGATAAGAAATGCAAACCAAATATCAATCCAATAGCCTCTTCAATAGATGGCGATGCTAACCAAGATGTACATGTGAAGGCTCACTCCTTCCTCACCCCAAACACACTTTGGTTGAGCCAAGGAGTTTTACAACTATTCTAGTTAACCCTCAACAACCTACACTTGAAAGATCACTCACCCAAATAAGAACTATTTTATACAAATGAGGCAACCTTCACCAAGGTTTTACCACTCCAAGTGATAGGTTCACCTTCACCAAGGTTTTACTCCTCCTAGAGAGGAACCTTCACTTGAGCAACCTCACAACCCAACTTTCCCAACCCCTTATACAACCAACAAAGAATCTTTCTACTCAAAAATCTCACTTGTAAGCTTGTATTTTGTGTTGGCAAAAGTCTCTTGTCTTCTTGTGCTTTGGGGTATTTATAGAAGGTGAGAAATGGCTTCAAAAGGCTCTCTAACGATCAAATATTAAATGCTGTCAAAACTAGCCGTTGGCCTGTCGGACGTCCGACAGGTGCCTGTCAGACGTCCGAACCACCTGTCGGACGTCCGAACCCTGCGTCCGAACGTAGGCAGAGAGTCATCAAATCTTTGCGAAATTTCTCGGACGTCCGATGCGATCGATGTGCGTCCGAGGCGTGCGTCCGATCCTTCCGGACGTCCGATGCTTCCTCACGAGCGTCCGACAGAGTTTCTTTCTTGATGTTCTTCATCCTTTCGGACGTCCGATAGCGTCCGACATGAGTGCCCTGTTTTTGCTTCTTCTTTTATGCCACAAGAATCTGTTCTAACAAATTACTCACATAAAAATATTAGCCCAAATCTACATTTTGGTTTGTTAATCATCAAAACCAACCAAGGTCAACAATCTCCCCCTTTTTGATGATGACAAACAAAATGAAGATTTCTTTTATCAAATAAGATCAAATAAAGCTCCCCCTTAGAAAATGCCACATTCAAAGAAATTTCAATAAATCCTACTCCCCCTTTTGGCATCAATCAAAAAGCAAACTCCCCCTTTATTTTTCAAATCAAAACCATATAGAATGTCAAAACTTTTCATAGGGTCCTTGGGAGTTAGTACAACATGATCTAGCAATCCACATGGATTTCATACCTTTTCTCATATTTTTCTTTACATAGCAATCATTTTGCATATGTCCAAATTGGCAACAAAAGTGACACATGATAGAAGTATCTTGCACATAAGTGGATTTAATGCAACTAATTTTCTTAGCAAACTTATTTGTGCCTTGAAAAGATTTGCTTTCTTTTGTTTGAGAAAACTTTTGTTTTTCATTTTGGAGAAACTCGTTCAAGTCATTAATTCTTTTCTTTAACAAATTTTGTTCCTCCAACATTTTTTCATAAAACTTTGTTTTCTCTTCCAACTTCCTTTTCAAATTATTTTTGCAATCAAAAACACCTTTTTGATTTTCCATTCTCAAACATTTGTTTTCTTGAAAAAGTTTTGAGTTTTCTTCCAACAAATCATTTATTTTTGTTTTCAAATCTTTATTTTTAGCATAAGACTTTCTCAAACTTTTATGCATTTTAATCATAAGAATATGCACATCATCATCTTCATTATTTTCATCACTAGAAGAGTGATAAGAATTTACCTCATCTTCTCCAAAGGCCATTAGTGCCATTTGGGCTAACTCTTCTTTTTCTCTTTTTGAATTGCAATCATCCCATGTAATTTTGTAATCTTCTCTTGAACTTCTCTTGTTGAAGATCTTCTTGAATCTTTTGATTTGAGGAGTTGTATCATTGTCCACTTCCATATTTTCATTACCCATGAAGGATGGGTTATCCCCCACTTGAGATGCTTTAAAAGCTATGCCTCTCGTATACATTCTTGCATTTTCTTCCTCTTGCACTTTGAAATTCAGCTTTAATTCATAAGAGGTTAGGGTATCCACAAGAGATTCAATGGACATAGAATTTAAATCCTTTGCCTCTTCTATAGCATTTATTTTGTTTTCCCATTCTTTTGGCAAGGCATTCAAAATCTTTCTATTTTTCTCACCCAAAGAATATTCTTTTCCAAGCAATTTAAGATCTTGAATAATGTCACAAAATCTACTACACATCTTATCAACATTTTCAAGAGGATGCATTTTGAAAAATTCATATTGAGAAACAAGTAAAGATTTCTTTTGTTCTTTAATATCTTGGTTACCTTCATGAAATTCACACAATTTATCCCAAATATCTTTTGCTGATTTACAACCTTTAATCCTACTAGATTCATTTACATCTAATGCATTGTACAATATATTCATGGTCTTGGCATTCAAAGAAAGGTATCTCTTGTCTTTTTCATTCAATTCTTGTCTAGTCTTTAATCTACTCAAATTGGTGATAGAGTCAACTATTCTAGCTTCATAAGGACCATCTTCTACCACATACCATAATTCAATGTAAACAGATTGTAAGAAAATCATCATTCTTTGTTTCCACATGCTAAAATGAGAACCATTAAACATAGGTGGTCTATCAATAGATTGCCCTTCTAAAAAAGAAACTTTTATGGTTGCCATGATCTTTACTCTAAGCGGTTAAGCTTGATCAAACGAGACCAAGCTCTGATACCAATTGTAAGTGCCCGGTGCAACCCAATGAGTACAAACAAATTCACAATGATGCACAAAGATATATCAAATTTAAGCACAATAAAGAAAACTTAATTAAAGAGAAAGGATAAGAAATAGCCTCTTCAATAGATGGCGATGCTAACCAAGATGTACATGTGAAGGCTCACTCCTTCCTCACCCCAAACACACTTTGGTTGAGCCAAGGAGTTTTACAACTATTCTAGTTAACCCTCAACAACCTACACTTGAAAGATCACTCACCCAAATAAGAACTATTTTATACAAATGAGGCAACCTTCACCAAGGTTTTACCACTCCAAGTGATAGGTTCACCTTCACCAAGGTTTTACTCCTCCTAGAGAG
>NW_020862750.1:0-65009 GCF_003713205.1 Coffea eugenioides | reverse complement strand
ATCCAAGATGAAAGGTACAATGCTTAACTTAGGAGTCATTACAAACCGAAATTTAAATTCAAGTTGTTCAAGTACATTCATAGGAAATATAAGCAGCTCAAATTCTTTCAAACTTCAAGACCTGTAAGGAAAACAAATGAACGTGGGGTGAGCTAAAGCTCAGTGGTGCCCCAAAACATGCAATCACAAAAGGCAAGTAACGAATATTTCAATTTCACACTTAATAAAAGCAGATAACAGCACAAGGTAGGATACAGGGGCTCTCAGGAGCTATTTTCCTCGCTTGATCACCATTCGTCGTAGTTGACCCTCCGTCAATTCTCACTACTTATAGTCCCTGTAGATCCACTCATTTTAATCCTAACCCATCACCGCCTGTCCCGGGCCCGAACACCGACTAAGGAAGCAGTATGCTCGAGACATACCCTTAGAAAATTGGTCGAGGGATTCACCCAACGACGTTATTGCAGTTAGATTCATGCGTCGAGGGATTCACCCAACGACGTGACTGCAGTTGGATTCCAGAGTGACTGTAGTTGGATTCAGGAGTCGAGGGATTCACCCAATGACGCAACTACGTTTAGATTCATAAAAAAAAAATGATTCACGCAAGTCACCACTCGAAAGGCTAGTGCGATAAAGTACACACTGCTCACTTCGATGGATCAGAAATCACTTTTGCAAGTACCACATTTCCAAGTCAAGAAAGCACTTTAAATCACGTAGGAATAGAACAAGCAGGGACACTCACCAAGAGTGAAGTTACTGATCAAGCTGGGAATCAAAGTCTGCGTCCTCGCTAAACCCTAAAATACCAAATTTTAAAACTATAAGTTTTCTATTCAATTTTTTTTAAGCTTATTAGTATAAGGAATTATCTAATATATTACTAGTTTACTTTCTCAAGTAATTTCAAAAATCTACTTAGGATGAAACTTGACAAAAGTAGTAAAAATGTTTCTAATAGTTTTTCCTTGAGATACTTTTCCTTTTAAAGGGGTAACTCGTATTATTTTCTTGAAATAATTCGACCATTCACTTAGGATTGGAATTTAGTAAAAGTAGGAAATGTTTTGTATGGCTTCCTTAAAAATATTTTTCTTTATACGAGTGCGGCTGGTACTATTTTATTTAGAATAAATTTTCTTGCCGAGGAAGTTTTCTGCTATTTTTAGTTAAAGTCACTAAAATCTTGTATTTTGGAAATTTTCCTCTAGACAACCAGCCAGGGACAATTTTAAGGAAAGAAAAGGAAATAGATCAAGACTTAGGGTTTTAAAACTAGTGAAATCATTTTCTAAAAGTAATAAGGCTAGTTTATGCTTAAAGGAGGAAATATCGAGTCGGCAAGGTTTAGAAACTCTCTACACGAAACTTCTAACTTTAACATATAATACTAAGTTTTATCGTACCATACTAGAGTGAAGATATATCTAAATAGCTTGCTTAAAACTTCTCAAGTTCACAGGACCAAAACGGATTCCGATTGGCAAGCACGTAATATTTCAGATTGTCAATATAACCAACTCTCATTTCAAATAGAAATCTCACTAGGGCTTCGTCAATCATTAGCCCTAGGTTTTAATAGATTCATTGCTGATCAAGAATTAAACAAAAGACCAAGGCTTCGTCCATCATTAGCACTTGATTTTTGGCAAGCTCATATCACATTTTAACTAAATAAAAATGAAGGTAAGGCCTCAAAAAAATTCCAGCAATTAAATTTCATCACCCTTTAATACTTAAAAATCATTCAAGTGGCTAAGGGCTTCTTCAATCACTAGCCCTTAGCATCCCACAATTCGCTTTTATAGCAATAAAGCTAACATTTCAAATATTTAAATTTACCCACAGGTATTTGGAATCGAGGAATCCCATCGACTAAGTCACAAGTGGTTATCAACCAAGTAACCTTCATCAAAGAAAAATAATTCCTTATCAAACTTGGCTAAGGCTGGAAAATTTTCTAGCTTATATCCACCGCTACACTTCACTATTTCCAATTCAATCTCCCAAGACATCAAGAGTTTCACATCCATATATCTTATAAAGCTTTAAAACAATTTATTCCAGGCATTTCTAATCATTATGCTTCAAAGAATAACTTCACAACCAAACTGGAATTCCAACTCAACCTTTTACTACCACAATAAAATTTCCAAAAACAAACCATTCGGCTATCAATATTTTCCAGCACTTCATTGTTCATAAATCCAATATTTTCTTGGCTAAAACAGAGTATTAGGTGCTCAATTCGACATGCCATCACTTAGCTAGTTAATTACCATATCTATCACAGAAATTTGGTTCGATTAACGATAAAGGTCCTCCAAAATTTCCAGAAATTTCTGGCTAGCCGCGGTTTCAGCTGCATGAAACTGATTGCATTTTTGTTTTTATTTTCTGTACTAACTCAACAAATTAACTTTATGCAAAGCCCCATTATCTTGTTATTAACTGGTTAATTATGGTTATAGGCTCAAAGCAACAAAATTAAACCAAATGGAGCTGTATGAATCAAGACAAGCTCTCGGCAGGTATAATACATCAAAACAGAGTTTCTTGTGCTTCTTAATACATCATCCGAATGCATAAAATTATCATGCAAGGCTCTAACCACATTAATCATCCAAGCTTTAGTTAGCTAAACATAATAACAGTTCTGGATTATCACAAGGAAGCAGGTTTAATCCAACATTTCAAAAAAAATTTCCATCTTGGCTCGGGTGAACTTGCATGTGGCAGGTTGCATTTTGATTTTATTTTTTTCTGGTTTAAACCAATTAATTAACTACATACAGAGCCTAATTAACTTGTTATTAACTATCTAATCACCACAATAAGCTCGGCTTACACCAATTAACCAGATTTAAGCTACATTATCAAGTCAGATTCTCGGCTATTTCCATAACTTGCGCATAAAAGAATTTCTTTTCCTAAAACATTAATCTGGATGCCTAAAATCAACATGCATGCTCCTAGTTGGCTTAATCTTCTTGATTTTGGATTAGATAAACACATAATTACACTCAGATTGTCACAGGTAAATAAATCAAGAGTTGCATTTCCATCTCAGCTTCTCGGCAGAACCATTTAACCAAAACAGAATTTTTCTAGTGACTTGATTTCATCAACCGACAGCACAAGCAACACATGCAAGCTCTGATATGGCTTCATCTACTAGTAATTCACTTAATTAGCCCAGAAATTACCTCAGTTACAAGCTAAGCCTACGCACAAGAAATCTGAAATTTCTTCTTTCCCCTCGGCTCTCACGTACAGATTTGGTTCCTGTTGAAGCTGCAACTGGGACTGATGCAATGTGGCTTGGTTGAAGTTGGAAATGGCCACAGCTAGGAGAAGGAAAAGTACGATGGTCTCCTGGTCTCTTCCCTCAGCTCGCGGACAGAACAGAAAAAAAAATTGCAGCTCGCGTTCCCTCCTCCCTTGCTCTCGGATGCAGCTCTCTCACGAAGATAGTGGAGTGCGGTGGTTTACGATATAAGAATGAGGAGGGAGGGAGCTGGTGCCGCGGTGTTGAGAAGGGTTGAGTGTAGGCAGAGGTTGTGTGTTGAAGTGGTGAAGATGCGGGTTGGCCGGTTAGGGTGGTGGATGATCATGCTGTCCGAGGGAGTGTTTGGCTTTGCATGGAATGGTTGTGGTTGTATGGTGATTTTGTGGAATTGTGAAGGGTATTTTGGACTTTTCACTTTTCCTTCAATGACCACTTAAGCCCTTGATTCGAGCATAATCTCACGAATTATCCCTAAGAATGATTTAAACTCCTAATAGTGTACTAGGCTCACAAGGATTTCGATTATCGAAATTGTTACGTCCTACATATATCTAATATACTTAAACCATTTTTATCAAAAATTTATCGATTACAATCTTGTATTAAGGTTCCTAGTAAATCCTAACATTATTTAACGATTAAATTAGTTATCAGGATTTCCAACTATTTATTCTCAAGAAATAGAGTTAATCTAATTCAAAATTTATTGATTTAGTATAATAAAGTCAAAGGAAATAATAATTTGATACAAATGTGTCAGTTTGCACGTAAAATTTATTCTTACGCACTCATTGTGAAAACAAAGAAGGATAAGACTATACTTTATTGCAGGTTAAGAATCTCCAATGAAATATAAAATGATATTTGTTTATATACATTTTCAGGGTTCTCACAGGTCTTGTACCTTCATCCGATAATCGTAGTGCCTTGGTGCCATTACCGCAAAATGAGGTCAAAAACTATTTTTTTCAGGGCTAAAGCTAATTCCATTTCCGGATTTTCTGGTTTCCCCTAATGCTTATGTATGCTTATGGAACCCTATTTCGATAGTATTTGGGCATTGGTTTATGACTTGTAATCGAGTCTTATTGTGCTTATTGGAATCTTTTAGGGCTTGACTTTCCTTTCCGGTTATTTTCCTAGCTAAATGACTTGAATGACTTTAAGCCTAGTGAACGGCTTTTGGAAATGAGATTATTTTTGTATGAGATGTTGGGACTGATTTGAGGATGATGAAGCCAAAATGGCTGGAAAATTAGGTAAACACAAAGGGCGTGCTGCCCAAATTTTCACTCAAGGACTAAGTTTCTATTTGAATTTGTATATTTTCGTTTGGCAAATACTATGACCGTTTTACCATCCCAAAACATGATACCTCTTCGATTTGAAACGCCAAATGTTTACTTACTCCGTACCCAAAATATAGAAGTATGAGTGAGGGTTTTATCGGCCACAATTGAACTACTTTCAAGTACGGTTTTAGGAGTCTTCCTTTTACATATGATTTTCATCAAAACCCTTGTTATATAACCTCTACTTGAATATATAGTGACTTTTAGTCATACAAACGATTCTTTACGATTCCGAAAGAATATTTTCTTAGCCTATCTATTTGTCTTTTGATTTGTCGTTAGTCAAATGTTTTCCGTTGGAATTCTATAAGCCTTTTGAGCTTGGTTTTGCGATTGATTTTGAAACCCTAGTTATTTTCATCCTTGGGCCCAAACAACCCTCTGTTTACTTGAAAGTCATCTTTACACGCTTTACTCCTAATTAGTCAGGTTTCTTCGTTTCCCCTTAAATGTTTTGCTCGATAAACTGTAATGTGTTCTCTTGTTCAATCTTAGGTTTCACTGGTGACTAAGGGTAATATCCGGAAGGATATTTTGCACGTTATTTTGCATAACTAGGTGAGTGTTCCGTGTTTGCTATATTCCTTGACTTATTGGCTTGTTATTATTGATTGATAATGTGTTAAGTGCTTTCAATGATTGTTAAAACGAGTTTTCTAGGCGAGTGTGTACTTTATCGCACTCGACCTAAATAAATGTGAAAGTTTCAATGATTAATGATTAAATGCTAGTTGCACATGAATGTAAGCCGTTTGGCTGAATTGGGCCCTGCCCTTCGTTACCGATCGACTCGAGCCAGAAGCGGACTCGGTCGGGCGATATGGTGACCCTGGGTGAATTTGGTATACTCGAGTATTACCTTGTAGTCCGGCTACGTCCGGATGGGTGGAGTCTGGCCAATGTCCGGATGGGTGGAGTCCGGTCAACGTCCGGAAAAGGGATGAACGAACAAAAGGATGAACGAGGGATTCTACTTACAAAAATATATTTTTTAAACGATTGGAGGAATAAGGGGAAATGTCAGGGGAACGAACGAACAAACAAATAGCTCCATGTGGGCCGTATCCTTTTAATGAATGTTACTATCGCTTTCCATTGTAAATGTTTCTTGAATTATTGATACTCCATGTTTAATGTATTGAATTGATTGTCTGATTATCTGTTCGGAACCTCACTGAGCTTTTAGCTCACCCCTTTAGTTTTGTTTTCCTTAACAGGGGACGGCGAGCAGAATGAGAGCATAGACTAGCCAGCCCAGTTCTTTTGTTTCTTCTGTTTCTTTTGTAGTGGTTCTCGCCTAGTGCTTGGCACGGGCTGGACGTATGAAGGATTGAAAACCTTTGTATATTCGATCTTTACACTCCCGTTTGGGGATGACAATGTATATAAGTTTCTCTTTAAGTTTTGGATCGTTGCCCTATTTATTCTTGTGATTTATTCAGATTTTAAGTGAGGACTATGGTGAACGACTGAGTCCCGGCGAGAGTTGGGCAGGCGACCCGCCGAACCCTTTGGTTCGCCTTAGGGGGAGGTGGGGCCGTCACACACCCTACACCTCATGATATGTTAGCTTGATTGATAGAGTATTTGCAATGGAGATAAGGTTGGGAGTTGGAGGATTTCACGATTTCTCAAGTTATATGTGAAATTTCAGCGTACATGAAGTGAATAGCTTAGTTAAAGCTTTGTATATGTGTGTAAGTGTGGTGGATTTCTTTGCCATGTCTCATGATATGTTAACCATGACCTAGTGTGTATTTACCATGGAAATAAGGTTGAAAGTTGAAAGTTTAGCTAGAGGAACTTGAGGACAAGTTGTTGAACATTTTGGTTGGTTGGCTGATTGAGTGAGGGAGAGCTTGAGTTTCCATTTTGTGGTGATTTTGACATACTTTTGCTCAAGAGACTTGGTTGAAACCTTGATCTTCATGTGTACGTTGATTTTGATCTTCATGCTTAAAATCTTGTTCTTTAGACTGTTTAGATGCTGGATTTTTGCCTAGGTATGTGACAGCTTCATATGTGGTTTCTTGCCTAAAATTACTTGTTACTTGCCTTCTTTTATGTTAGATGCGTTATATTAGATTTTTGCCATGACTCAAAGTAAGAAAAGTTAGGATTTTGGAGGAAAAGTTGGCAAGTTATTGCTGAAACTTTTGCTAGTGTTAGCCAAGAGGGTGGGAGAGAATTTCCACTTCATTCCATAATCGTGATAGTGAATTTGACACATTTTGAGTCAAGACACTTGACAAGACTTTGATCTTCACATGTATGATCGATTTGAGCTTAAGCAAAGAGATTTAAGAGGAGGAAAATGAGTTTTCTCCAAAACATTTTATTGCTAGAAATTCCAGCTTTGAACCTCGAGAATCTTGACTATAATCTTCAAATTTTTTAACTATAATCGACATACTTTTGTCCCATATTTTGCTTGAAACATGGATCTATCATGCACGCGATTTTTCTCCTTGATTTAAATAAGAAAACTTGGTGATTTTGAAAGCTATATTGGGAATTAAAATCGACAAATATGTGTATCTTCTAAGTGAAAGCTTTGAAGCTCCAATTTTCTTAGTTGCTAGACTCTTGATGTATTATATGACCACAGGACTTGAGAGTGTCCAAGAGGAAGAACTAGGGTTTGAAGTGGAAAAAACGTGATATATTGGTGAGTGTTCCAACTGCATGTTAGGACCATGTGATTTACTTGATTGATGCTTCATGACTTGTTGATCAAAATGTGAATAGTTACTTGAAATTACTAGATATCTTGACTTGTTATTGCATAGGCGAGTGTGTAATTTATCGCGCTCAACCTCCGTAAACTTTAATTCCCTGATCTTGAATACGGACTTTGTGAGAACCCGTAAATTCCTCTTAATAATTTTCCTAGGGTTTATCCCATTTAATGGCATGTTTTCTGCATTTTCTGGCTGAGGAAATTTTCCTGGTGAATTTTATGAGTAATTATAGTTTTTAGATGATTTTTCTTGTATTGGAGAGTTTTTGAAAAATTAAGGATATATATCGGACGTGGGACCCACTAGTGCGAAAAGTTCAGAAAAATTCGGCCAATTAGGTTAAGTTTTGGATACTGGTTGAAATTTATCGGGTGTTAAGAGATAAGTAGAGGTTGAGATGTGATTGATGTGAGAGAGACTTAAGGGATAGAAATGCTTTAAATGTAGTGACAAGTGTCACTTGGTGAGTGGTGGCACTTGTAGGACAACTATTGATTTTCTTGATTTTTTTTGACCAATTGCTTAAATATCTCAAAAATCACACAAAATTCACTCTTGTCTTCATCTTCTTGGCTGGCTCTCTCTCTAGGAAAAGAAAGAAAACTTCTCCAAATTTCAAGCTTCCAACTAGCTCAATCTTCCATTCCAACCAATTAAACTTAGAATTGCTCCATAAAAATCCTTCTTTTGGTGGTGGTGAGTTGATTGGTGAAGTGTTTGGAGAAGCTAAGGTGTCCAACAACTCTTCCTCTCTTGTGTTCTAGGTAAGTGGTGTTTGAACTTTCTCCTACACTTAATGAAGCTTGAGTGATGCTTAATGGTGGTATAAGGTGCCACTTTATGGATTATATTGTGATTCTTGGTTGAATTGATGAACTTTGGTAATTTTGGGGATTTTTCTGTTTTAATATAAGTATGATGGTGTGGTTATCTATGATGATTGGATATGGTTTCTAATGACTATAGGAGGTGGAAAAAGTGGACAATTGCAATCAATTTCTGTTTTGGAAGAAATCTGGAAAATTAGGGTTCCTTGGTTCTTCATTCTGTCCGAAATTTTAGGTCCTAGTTAGGGGCCGAATTGGCCTTGGCTTAAAACATGAAAGTTGTAGGGAATGACATTTTAGAGACGCCTACAAAATTTCAGGTCAATCGGAGTAGTTTAGAATGAGATAAGTCGAAAATACTGAGACTGGTCTAGGAAGGGGTGCTGCGAACAGGGTTGCCTTTTCACTCAATTTGACCGTGACTTTTCACCCTGATCCTCACTGAAGTAGATTTTGGCCAAAACATGAAAGTTGTAGCCAAGGCTATAAAATAGTTTCCTGTAAATTTTCAGCTTGATCCGACCACTGTAACATGTGAAATGACCGAAATACCCTTGACTGTTTTTGAAACCTGTTTCGCGCCCAGATTTCTGTTTTCGTGTAGTCTTCCATTTTCGACCATGAAAATGCACGATTTGGCCTTTGAGGTCTTCTGATGAAATGTATCTTGATGTCTTAGCTACCATATACCTTTGGAATTTCTGGATTTGGACTGGTAGAGCCTGAGTTATGATGTTTCCGCTAGAATGCGTTTTGGTGAATCTGTTTTACGTTTTTGATATAGTATCTTGCATTGTTGACCTGTTTTCACTCAAAACTGGGTTGAGTGATCTTCTGTGATGTTGTAGCCCTGTCTTTTATCTTCGAAATGGTGGGTCTTACACCTTCATCCGATAATCATAGGGCATTTGGTGCCATTACCGCAAAAAGAAGTCAAAAACTATTTTTTTTCAGGGCCAAAGCTAATTGCATTTCCGAATTTTCTGGTTTTCTCTACTGTTTGTATATGTTCATGGAACCCTATTGGGGTCATATTTGGCATTGATTTATGATCAGTTATCGAGTCTCATTGCACTTGTTTGTATGTTTTAAGGCTTACTTTTATTCCGGTCATTTCCTAGTTAACTTTTACTTTGAGCCTAGTGAATGGCTTTTGGGAAATGAGATGACTTTTGTGTGAGATGTTGGGACTGATTTGAGGAAATAATGAAGCCTTAATGGCTGGAAAAGTAAGAAATCTAGGGGAAGTGCTGCCCGATTTTCTAGGCCGTTTGGTTCTTTAAGTTTTTTGCCTTTTGATAGAAATGAAAGGCTTTTGGGTTGTTTGGCGCCTAGGTCTTCATGTTATCTTTTTGTTCCAAGAAAATCATGTTTTCCACCCTCGCACTAGTATTTATTTGGCAAGGCGTACGACGTGTAGTCGAGCCTCACTTGTGCATTCCGTTTACTCAATTTTGGATGTGAAACCTTCAATTGGTTTATTTTGATTATTTTAGGGTTTTTGGCGATTAAGGCCAATTTGAAGTGAAAACTTTTGAAGTTGAACCGGTGAGTGTACCACTCCCCTCCATTGCTGTTTAAATTGATTTCTGCTCTGCAATCTGTTTATTTGTTTGAGACGAGGGTGTACTTTATCACACTCGTTCTCTTGTCTGTTCATATGCCAATTTACTATGTAAAATTTGAATCTGTTATCTGTGTCTGCATCTGTTCGGATTTCTATGACCTATGAGCTCAGTCCTGTGGCTAAGTTATTCGAGTCGGGCCGGCAAGGGCCTGGACGATTAGATAACGAACCACGGTAGTCTGTTCGGGGATTTTGGGTATTGAGACCCTTGATTCCGGGTATACTCGAGTATTACCATTTCTGTTCGATTACGGTGAGCGGGCCCGGTAAAGGGGTGTTTGGTGGACGGAATTCGGTGTAAAGAGGGGTCTACGGACGTTTTGGTTCTATATATGTTGACGGAGAGTCAACCGGTTTGGATCAAGTACTGCGCTGGAAATTTGGCTCCTGAGAGCCACCCGTATCCTTCTGATTTGAATCATTGGTTCCTTTGCTTTACATCTGGAATGTGTATCTGATTTGTTAAATGTGAAATGCCATGATTTTTCTGCTATATGTTTGGTACCTCATTGAGCGCAAGCTCACCCCTTTCTGTTCCCTTTTGTTTTCCTTACAGGAAAATAAACCCTTTTGGTCTGGATTTGACAAATGGCCGCCAAATTGAGCTAGTTGAACACATTTTTTGTATAGCTCATGTATTAAAATCCTAAGTGTACTTTTGGGGCGTTTTCTCTTTTGATTTGGCAAACCGTGTATATGTATTAACTTTTGAAAACTTTTGTATGTCATTTTGGATTGTAATCGCTAAAGTTCAGATGTGAATGTTTGCGTGCTCTTTCGGTTGGGTTCTGACGGGTCGGTTACTATCTTGGCCGACTCCGGATTTCATTTTTCTTATTTTGGGTTATGTTTCCATTTTGACTTGCTTACGCTCGTTGGTAAGTTTCGGAACGTGTTAGATTGACGTAAACGGATCCGTAGTCCTGGCGAGAGCTGGGCAGGCAGTCCGCTAACCCCTTTGGTTCGCCTTAGGGGAAGGTGGGGCTGTTACAGACTTGAATGTGCATGTACATGAATGTAGGTCGGATGTATACTTTTATCGCATTGGTTGATCTGGACCCTTCATTGGAACCCCTATCCGAGACCAACCTTAGTGAGGTCAGGTAGGCTGGACAACCTTGGGTAAAGAAAGGATTCCTATCCTGTTCACAAGTAATCTGAACACGTGACATGTAATACTTGAGCATTGGGTGCTCATGTGTTTTACCCCAACGACTCCACTGTGTGATTTACTTGAAAGTTGGTTGGAGATGTTATCTTATCAACTATACTACGTGCTTAGGATCCCAAACCTAATCGACTAGTTAGTCAAATTGAGTCAGCAAGGGTTTAGTCGAGATGATTGATGAACCATGGGTCGTGTTTCTTGTTACTTGATTCAGTATACTCGAGTATTACCAACCACTTGACTTGAGGCGTTCGGGCCTGGTAGGGGGTTGATTGATGGACGGAGACTAGCATAAAGCAGTGATCCACGGACATTGTTTAACGGACTCAAAAAATGCTACTGCTAAACTGGCTTGCAAGGGCCAACTGTATCCTTTTAATTGCAAGTAAAATACTGAACGGGACTAAGTGCTACACCTGGAATCTGGCAGGAGCCATCGTATCAGTTGAAACTACACTTGAATCCTGAACGGGACTAAGTGTTCTGCCTAGAACCTGGTGGGAGCCACCGTATCAGTACCCGTATCCTTTTCTTATTGTGTTAAATTGTTTATTTGAATATGTGAATTGTTAATGACTTTGCTTGTAGTTGTTACTTTCTTCGCTTTAAGATTTTGATATATGTGATTGTTATTTTTCCAATTTGACTGCATGTTTTCTTAGAACCTCACTAGCCTTTGCTTATTCCTTTAGTTTGTTTTCCTCAATAGGGGTTAGAATCGTGGATCCGAAGAATAGTGAGTTCGAGAGTTGCAATCTTCGCTTTAAGTAATTGCCATCCTATTTGTGCTTAGTGAATTGATTTTATAATTTGTATGTTGATCCATTTAGTTGTGCATAAGTATGGATGTTTTGGAAAGCTGAATAGTTTGTAATAGGAAGTTTGGATCTTGTATTTGGCCGACATACTATATTATGGAACTAGACATTTAAGCTCTTCTCTTTTGGCTTGTACTTTAGTCTGAATATTTGGATGATTTGTGGCATGTAAATGTTATACTGAAGGATTTTAGTGTTGTTGATTGGGGTTTGTAGTGAGTCCTAGCGAGAGTCAGGCAGGTGGTCCGCTAACTCCTAGAGAGACCCTGAGGAGATGTGGGGTCATCACATCAACCACTACATGATGATAAGAATGATGATGAGGAGGCCAAGTTTGACCAATTGGTGTCACAACCTGAATCTAGAAAAGGATCATCACAGTAGCACCCTCCATTTGTGTTCTCTTGCATACCGTTTTAGCAGAGATTCGTGGGACACATAAGCCTATAGAGAGGATAGAGGGACGGATGATGGGTGTGAAGGGCCGCCTGATGAGCATTGAGAAGGAGTTGTCTTCCTTCATTCGTAATTATAAGATCCCCCTTTTCCTTGACTTGTTCTTTTTACTTTATTTAGTCTTTGTTATTTTTTTGTTTTTGGAATTAGTAGTGGTGTTTAGTCCTTTAGGATTTATTGCTTTCTAGTTAGGGTTGTTTGGTGATATTTTTAGCTCCTTTTTGTAGTCTTTTCTTGTTTTACTATTTTTGAAGGATTTCAACTGAGAGTTGTACTTCATGGATTTTTTATGGCGGTTCAAATTCTCCACACTTGGTATTTAACACTAACTTATTTTATCAAGGAGGTTTTATTTTCACCTCTTCATTCATTATTGCTTGGGTATTTTTTTAACTCCACATTTGGAATAATGTGTCTTGAGTATGAGGGAGAGGTGTTATGTCCATATTTTAATTTGATTTCCTAAAAGGTAATGGTTTGTATTTGAAGTTTATTATTAGTGGAGACTTATATGTGACTATCTTAAGTATCAATAGATGTTGCCTTTGGAGTGCTTCTTAGGTGAATATTCTTATATTTTGATTTTTTTTGGGGTCTCGACTAACTTTTCTAGGTATTGCAAATATGTGGCTATCATTTTTCTTGTAAGGTTGGGCTAGTTATTAACATTAGTTCTCGGCATTAATGGGATATGAAACAAGCACTACAACAAAAATGACCTTTAATGGCATTTAAAGGTGTCAGTATAAATAATCTAACCTGACACTTTACCTATCCTCACACCTCGGACGAGTGTTGTCCCTTCCAATGTGGGGATAGACTCGTAGCATTCAAATGTGTCAGGAAAACTATGTTGTTATAGCATCCCATCTGCCAACAAAAATCTCTTTTCTTGATAATCAAAAGTGTCAGGATAGCTATAGTACAACATTAGGATATCGAATTCTATGCTGACACTTTTAATTGTCAGGAGTTTTTATTTCTTTCTTTTTGATATAGAAGCAACCTGCAGGTAGTGCTCCCTGCTATACATTCCGTCAATTAGAAACCCAAAGGACTTGCAAAATTATCTCAAAGAACAGAATGCATATAGTAATTTAAAAGCAAAAGTCAATGCTCAAATATAATTTGTTGAATTAAAAGTCAGTAACAAGTACTAACATTGCAAATCCGTAACAAGTACAAATTTGAAAGGTTCTCTTGTGCACAAACTAAAAGATTCTTTTCCCTAAAAAGTAGAAAGAACTTGTAGTAGCTTCCAAACTTTCCAAGCTTTCAGTCCATAGGCAAAACAAACCTTTCCTGAAACATAGTTAGGAACAAGAAAATGAACATAACTTCACAATAAATTTTTAATAAAGTATACATTATACAAAAGCTACCATTACCTTTTATGAAAAAATTCATTAATGTGTGAAAAGCACAAGGAACCACTTACAAAAGCTGATCTTCAGCGTAGTTTGTGTGTCTCTCACATGTCTTAGTCCATTTCTTGAACCCATTGACAGAGCATTGTGCAGTAAAGATTGCTGCTGCTGCTAAGAGAGATGGGAGGGAACCTAAGCATTTCATACTCGACAAGGCACAGCTCAACAAAAGAAGGACAGAAGCTCCAACTAGTCACCGGAAGATTATTGCCTTAGGCAGATCAAGATAGTGCAAAACATTCACATATACTAAATACGAAACAATACCTTTTTATTAGATTGAGCAGCTTTAAGAAAGTGCCTCATGAAGACATAAGGAGTAGGCAATGAAAGATTAAACTACAAGGTATTGATCATTACTCATAGATTCCCTTATACATGCATAGCAATTCAAGGACAATTAAAGCTGCGATTATTGTTATATACCCATGAATGCTCGACACTCTGATTCCCAGTACTCCTTGGCCTGTCTAATTCTTTCAGCTCGCTCAGACCGTAGTCGTGCTGCCCAGTAGTCCGGACAACTGTTCAAGGAAGCATTTGTTTTTTTTAGGAAGAACTAAAGTAATGAATAAATGCCAACTCACGGCCATCATCATGAAATCTACCAAGTGCACAAGTTTAAGGCCACACCTTTTGCTTAATAGAATGTTTAGCTCCTCCAAATGCACAACATCACCTTCATAAACTCTTGCCTGCAATTGCAACTCTGACAGTTATAGAATGGTTGGCAACATGCAATATGAATCTCAAGGGACATTATTGGTCTTTTAACTCACAATTATAATTCAATAATTCAGGATAAGACGGAAATTGTAATCAATGAATCATATGATACAACAGAACAGTTCCCTAGGCTTTTCACCACAGTATACATAACACCACAGGATATACCACATAAATTTTGTTGAAATGTCAGAAGAAGCAGGAAGTTAATCGTCATTCCTTTCCTTAATTTATATGACCAAAAAGAGTTTGAGGAAAATCAGCAACAAGGGCTGATGCATGCGTATGAGAATATGCAATAATAACCACAGGTGCTACAACAAGTGAGCTAATACAGTTTTAAACTACTTATTTTTCTTGAACTATATGATAGTTCATTTTCATCCAACTGTTACAATCTTTAAACACAGCCGTGTGCCCACCACATTGCAAGGTGAAGTACAACCATTTTAATTTTGAATGGTCAACCAATTGATCTGATAACCGTCCAGAGTAATTAGATTGGGGGCCAAATTGGTCCAGGGGTGGTGGCCGTGTTTTGGGACTAATGAGTAATGACTATTTCCCATTTAAGGAGTATATTTTTTTTTCTTCTTTCCGAAATCATATCATATGGGAATAAATAACAAGTCGTGTCCTAGAAAGATCGCTCGCTCAGTTTGTGGCCACCAGTTTCTCGGTTGTCTACTTGACATTTTATCGAACAGGTTATGGGCAACAAATCCATAACAAAATAGTCACACGAATCAAGTAGACAACCGAGAGGAATAAAACTGAATAACAAGTGCACTCAAATCATAAACTATTACTACATCCATTTCAATCTCAAATAGATGGTACTAATCTCAAATGTAATCAATTTATGGCAAACTTTAAAACTTAACCCTCCCAATTCAACACAATACAGTACATAGCTTCAAGAATAAGTAATAATGTCCAATAAAATCTCAGGAAAAGAAGGGAACAACTTGCAGAATGAGTTAAAAGGAAAATGAGTTAAAACGTACAGTAAGTAACATAAAAATGTTTATGGTGCTCTTTCTATTTGGATTTTTCGTGATGTGTTTCAATGTTCACCATTGCTCGCTACCTCTGCAACAGATTGAGGAACTAGAGAAGGAATTGGCAGAGACCAGAATGAAGTGCACTAACCTCTCTTTACACTTGGAAACTCAGAGAAAGCAGAAACTTAACGAGCAACAGATGGACTGTACTTGATGCAATACATTTTAGTAGCGGTTCGAGCCTTTGGCATAACAGAGGGAAAATGACATAGGGTCGAAAATGTATTTAGATGGGGGAGGTTATGGGTGGAATCCTCCTGCTATTGCCTTCCTCTTTTCGGCTTCTTTCTCTGCCAGTGTTTCTTGTGAGAGAGATAAGAAGAAGCAAAATTTGACCAAGTGTTTTGGTCGGCAAAATGAAAGTTTTGAGCAAATGAATCTTCCGCCAATTCACTACGATATCGTTTTGTGCCTTTCCTTCTTTTTTGGTATATCTTACATTTTCTCAAGTGTCATAATAGGTAGTCTAAAGGCACATTATTATTCTTATATCAGATAAAATAAAAAAAATTAAAGTATATATTATGGAGTTGATAATAAGTGTCATCATAGAAGTACTATAATGACACAAACCAGCAAGTATCCTTATAGGCATGTCAGGAAAAGCCATTTTTGTTGTAGTGAAGCCATTATGTTTAATGGTTTTTGTATGTTCCACTGGTCATTATTGCCTAGAAATGAGGGTCAACATTTGGGAGATGTGAACTTTCACGTCAAAAAATGACAAAGGCTATGAGTATGTAATTCTTAAACAGTAAAAACTAAGTAACCAAACTCCTTCATTTAGGAGATTATGGAGTTCATATCAAAAGACTTGAATGGCTAATGCTTAGATATATATTTCAAGTTTGGGGAATTTAGAAAAAATTGTTCAAAAAAAATTATATGAAATATAAATATGTGTTAGCTTGTGGATCCTTGTGCTTATATAGATATATTTGAGATATTAGTTAATGGGTAGCCCTTCTTGGAGGACTTGCTTGTTGAATATTTAATGTACGTAGTTTGGTTAGCCAGACTTGAATGAGTTGATATTACTAGAAAATAATTAGAAAAGGAATTTTAAAGGACCAAAGTTAATGTAAGAGGGGGTAAATTAGGTTGATCACAAATTTTCACAAATGATAGCAATCACCCAATAATTTCAACTAAATAAAACACACAAAAAATAAAGCAATTGATCCACACAATTAATCAAATAAAGATCAATAAAGTATTAGAAAAATGACAAAAACTATGAGTATGTAATTATTAAGCAATGAAAACTGAGTAACTGTACTCCTTCATTTAGGAGATTATGGAGTTCATATCACAAGACTTGAATGGCTAAGGATTAGATATATATATATATTCCCCTAGTAAAAATTCAGAAAATACAAGTTTGGGGGAATTTAGAAAAAAAAGGTTCAAAAAATTATATGAAATATAAATATATGTTAGCCTATGGATCCTTGTGCTTATATAGATACATTTGAGATATTAGTTGATGGGTACCCCTTCCTAGAGGACTTGCTTGTTGCATATTTAATGTACATAGTTTGGTTAGCCAGACTTGAATGAGTTGATATTACTAGAAGATAATTAGAAATGGAATTTTTAAGGGCTAAAGATAATCTAAGAGGGGGTGAATTAGGTCGATCACAAATTTTCACAAATGATAGCAATCACCCAATAATTTCAGCTAAATAAAGCACAAAAAATAAAGCAATTAACCCACACAATTAATTAAATAAAAATCAATAAAGTATTAGAAAAATGACAAAAACTATGAATATGTAATTCTTAAGCAGTGAAAACTGAGTAACCTAACTCCTTCATTTAGGAGATTATGGAGTTCATATCAAAAGACTTGAATAGCTAAGGATTAGATATATATTCCCCTAGTAAAAACTCAAAAAACTCAAGTTTGGCGGAATTTAGAAAAAAATGTTCCAAAAAAATGATATGAAATATAAATATGTATTGGCTTGTGAATCCTTGTGCTTATATAGATGCATTTGAGATATTAGTTAATGGGTGGCCCTTCTTGGATGACTTGCTTGTTGAATATTTAATATACGTAGTTTGGTTGGCCATGTGACGACCCCACCTCCCCCTAGGGCATACCCTAGGGTTTAGCGAGTCGCCTGCCTAATTCTCGCCAGGACTCACTCACTCGTAACTCGAGAAAATAACTTACATCCATAGCAACTAATTAACATAATATATACATTGATGCTCAAATCCAGATACAAGGCTTCTACACACCAAAATACTTTAAAGTGTTTACAAATCAAGGACAATCAACCCTAATCGGGTGCTAGCACGAGTACAATTTCAAAAGTCAAAACAACTAGACTATGCTAGTCTTTACAAGTCTCACGCCTCGTTCATACCCCCTGTAAGGAAAACAAAACTAACGGAGTGAGCTAAAGCTCAGTGATGTTACAAATAGCAAATTGACCATTGATTAACAGTGAATATATCATAATAGTAAAATAGCGAGCATAACAAGTCAAGAAAATGAGCAATAAACTTGTACATCCAACATTTCATATTCAGTATTTCACGTAAAAGGATACAATCGCTTTTGTAAACCAGGTCCACCATCGCTTGATCAATTAGTAGTTGACACTCAGTCAACTTTCAAGTCAGGAACTAGTCCAGTAGTACACCACTTCACTCCAATCTCCGTCCACCAATCAAACCCCTTACCGGACCCGAACTCCAAGATAAACACTGGTGGTAATACTCGAGTATACCGATTTAGTCGAGGAGATAACACTCCACTCGACAACACTAACTACCCATGGTTCGTTATCTAATCGACCAAGCCCTCGGCTCGACTCGATTAACTAGCCAGTGAGATTTGGGTCCCCAAGAAATCGATGAGATAACATTTCCAATCGATTGAATCAAGATAAAAGTACGGAGACGGGAATGAGAGGTGTGAGGACTCGTAAAATTCCTTATATTTTTCTTAAAAATCCCCTTTTATTTGGAAATTATTACTTTATAATAGCCCTACTACTCAATCACCCCACAATAAGTGCAAATGAACCTAGAAAGTAGGGTTTCACTTTTCGTTTTCAAGTTAGCGCGAATTAGGGTTTTACGCCTATCCGTAGTGCGACTATCCGGTACGAAGTGTGGATCAAATTTGGTGATTAAAAGTGAGTTTTAGATGATATTAAGTGTGAGATTAGAGGTGATAATAATAAGTTAGTGAATTATAAGTTAAAACTCTAGTATATGTGATTTAAGGAAAATCGGCTCGAACCGACGGGTATCGCTCACTACCGATTGACCACACCACTTGACTACCACTTCCTCACCATAAAATATCATTGATATTGGTGCAAAATATCTCCCTCATCATCAGCCCTCGTAGCCAAAATATTTGACCAAAAAATGCAAGGAAAAGAAAAAAATTTTGAGATGGATTTTGGTTGCGACAAGTGGCAACCATCCCTTAAGTGTTGACCAACCAATTTTCCTCCATATTTATCATCAAAAAACACACAAATTGCCCTCATTTTCCTCCTCCTAGCCGTGAACAAGAGAGAGAGAGAGTGAGCAAGAGAGAAACAACTTCATTTCATCTTGATTTGCACCATTTGAGAGAAAAAAACAAGATTCTAAACCGATTAACTTGTAAATTGGAAGCTTGGGAAGCTTAGGGAACTAAAGATTTCAAGGGGAAGTGAAGGAGAACACTAGCAAGCTCTAGTTTTGAGGTAAAATGGCTGACCACTCTTTTTTTTTTTTCTCCTTAATCATGTTGGAGTTGTTTAGTGTGAGGCCCCAGTTCGTTCTACGTTGAGATATTCATTATTTTGGGCGGTAACGTTTGGTTTGGGAGTATTTCGAAAACCCTAAGTTGGGATTAAGATTTAAACCCTAAGTTCCGGTTAAGATTGAAAACCCATTTTTTCTACATTTTCTTTATTAGAAAATTCCCCAGATAATTTTTTTTTTGAGTAAATAGAGTTTTTTGATGATTTTTCTAGTATTAGTTAGTTTTTGAGAAATTAAGAACGTATATCGGATGTGGGACCCACTAGTGCGGAAAGTTCGGAAAAGTTCGGCCAATAAGGTTAAGTTTCGGATACTGTGTAAAATTTATCGGGTGTTAAGAGATAAGTAGTGTGTGTGAAGTGATTGATGTGAGAGAGAAAAGAAAGATAAGAAGGCATTAATGGAGGTGACAAGTGTCACTTTCCTATTGGTTGGCCTTTAAGAATTACTATTTACTTTCTTGACTTTTTTGACCAAAGGATTAAATATCAAAAAAATGCCCAAAATTCACCATTTTTCTCTTCCTTGTGGCCGGCTCTCTCCTTGCAAAGAAGAAGGAAATTCCACCAACTTTCAAGCTTCCATAAGCTTCAATCTTCCATAAACAAAAGCTTAGACTAGATTTCACTCCATAAAATCCTTTCTTCTAGTGCTACTAAGTGTCTTAGTGAAGTTTATTTGAAGGTTTAAGGTGGCCAACATCTCTACATCTCTTGTCTCTTAGGTAAGTGATGTTTGCCTACTCCCTTGCACTTAATGAAGCTTAAGTTATGCTTATTAGTGATCAAAGTGCTGAAATTTCTGGTTTTTATCTTGATTTGAAGTGATTTGGTGAAGTTTTTATTTTATTGATGATTTTTCTGGTTTAATTGGATTATGATGGTGTGGTTGTTTATGATGATTGGCAATGGCCTATAATGACAATAGTAGGTGTGAATAGTTGATAATTGCAATCAATTTTGGATTTGGAAGAATTTCTGGAAAATTAGGGTTCTTGGTTGAACATTCTGTCCGAAATTTTAGGTCATAGATAGAGGCCGAATTGGACTTTTCTCAAAACATGAAAGTTGTAGGTATTGATGAGTTTGAAGTGCCTGCAAAATTTCAGGGCATTTAGAGTAGTATAGAGTGAGTTATGCCGTTTTTACTGTTGCTGTTTTTGGTGAACAGAATGTCCGAACTGCGATAGTAATTGTCTGTTTTGACTGGAATTGGTTTGGATTTTGTTGATTGGTGTCTTATGATGAAATGTAGCTTGATGTCTTAGCTTTCATATGCCTTTGGAATCAATGCTTTTGGACCTGTATAGACTGACTTGGACTGATTACAGTTTTGTGTGATTTGGGAACCTGCAATTACGGTTCTGGGTTGGTTTTCTGCATTTTTGACTTAGTTGTGCTAGGATTTGGATTGAGAGGCCTTCTACATTGTTGTAGCCCCTTAAGTCCTGGATATCCCTGTAAATTTTCAGGATTAACGGAGTGGTATAACCTGAGTTATAAACGAAATACTCAGACCTGTTTTGACCGTCAAATTCTGTTCTGTTCTTATATCCGGACAGTTTACGACTGGAACTTTGGCTTCACGTTTGACTAGGTTACAAGCTGTTTGGGCTTGCGACCAAAACACCAAACTTATAACCCTATATCAGAGCTTTCTAACGCCCTTGGAATTTCATGAATCGGATTTATAAACCTGAGATATAGCCGAGCAAACAAGGCCTGCCCGTGAAAATGACCATTTTCTGGTCAGATCTGTTTTGGTCCTGATGACCAATTTCCGTTCCAAATTTGGATTTCCGACCTTCATGAAAGTTGTTCCATTTGGAATGAACTATCTAACTGCCAATTTTCAGCTCTTTTGACCATGTGTAGCATAGAAAACAGTTTGCACTCAAAACTGACCATTTGTGCATTGGCCAGATTTCGTAAGTGATTGTGTTTGGTTCATTTGGGACTGAAGCCTCCAGTTTCAGTTCTGGATGTCTTCATAACAGTTGTTTTTCATCCTTTAAGCTTCGATATGGCGTCTCATACGCCTTAATCTGGTATTCGTAGCTCAACTTATGAGTAAACTAGAAACGAGTGTCAAATCTGCCGTTTCCGCTAACGGCCGTTTCCGTTTCTGTCCGTCATATTTACGTGCGCGCGTGTCGTGTTTGCCGTTTTGCTTGTTTTAGGCACGATAGTAGCTGTTTGCGATATTATGTGACACAATCTTCTATTTCAGACGGTGGTGAGTTGGGCGGAACTGGTGGAGCCCACTACTAGTTGTTTATTTCGATCCGACTTCGTACTTTTGCTATTTCAGTTTCTGAGTAAGTATTCAGGCCAGTTTGATGTGTTTTCTTTGCTATGTGTTTGAGATATGTGAAAAGGGTGCTTAGGCGAGGGTGTACTTTATCGCACTCGACCTAAACCCTAATTTGAATGTATAATTGTACTTGGCATATGTATATGAACCTTTTGGAACCAAAACCCTTGAGCTTGTGGCTCGGGGCGACTTTCGAGTAAAGTTTGTGAAGTTTGCAAAGTTTGTGAGTTCGTGGGCCCGATCTAAGACCTGTTTGGACTATTCGAGCCGGTTAGGGCTTGGTCGAAGTCCGTCCAACTTAGTCTGAGGTCACCAAGTTTGTAGGTTCATGTTATGAACCAATTTTGTGAATCCGGTTCACCGAGAAGGTGACCAAGTTTGTGACCCGAGCTTGTGACTCAAGCTCAAGTTTGTGATTTCGTTCGCCCGGGCAAGTTTGTGAGGTGACTGGCCAGTGAGGGTGATAAGGTGTCGGTGGGTGTACAAGTGAAGTCTACGGACCATTGAGTGTGGTCGACGGAGTGTCGGCAGGAGATCACGCATGGCATATGAATTTGCTTTGGAGCCACCTGTATCCTTATTATGTGATGTTACTTTTCTGCTTTTGCTTTACTCTTACTGTGTAACTGTTACGTGAAATTTATGCTTTCGCCCCTGTTTACTTACTAAGCATATAGCTTACCCCTTTCCATTTGTTTTCCTTAGCAGGGGCCGACGCGGGGACTTTTGGCTCGTATACTAGTATAGTTAGATTGGCTTGTAATAGTTGAACAGTTAGGATGGTTGTTTTTGTTTTGGTGGTTTGTATAAGGACCCTTCTTAGGGTCTATCTTCTGCTGGTTGTGGTTATAGTGTATTAGAGTGGTTTGACTCGAGACTTTTGAAGATGTAAATATAACTTTTGGGATTGTATATATTGTATATAGTGCTCTTTCGAGCTATCTCGTTTGATTGCTTTAAGTTTTGAGTCCTGGCGCGAGCTAGGCAGGCGGCCCGCCGATACCCTTGGGTTCGCCCTTGGGAGAAGTGGGGTCGTCACATTTAGTAACTTGTATTTGTGATTGTGATGCTTAAATCAAGAGAATTTGGATGATTGGGGTGATGCACTTGAGTTAGGGTTTGAATGATTTCCTTCTTATATTTGTTGTATGGATGGTATATGATGTATACAAACTTGTATATGAGATGGTAGTGATGGTTTTAAACTAGAAATGGGAATTATATCTTGATTGTAGCAAATTTCCAGAATTGAAGTTAGTATGCACCCTGTTCTGCCCGGCTCTAGTTCACCATGTTATAGGCCGAATTAGGCTTAGCATAAAACACTAAAGTTGTAGAGAATGATTTTTTATAGGTTCCTGTAAATTTTCAACTCAATCCGAGTACTGTATCATGTGAAAAGTCAAAAATACCCCTGACTGCCATAGGAAGAACTTTAGGGACAGTTTCAACATTTTGCCAATTTGACCGCTCCTGTTCACCCTGATGCGTACTGAATTAGCATTTAGCTAAAACACGAAAGTTGTAGTGCTATGTCTTAGCTGTCCAACGCCCCTAGAATCACCTCGATTGGACTTCGGTAGCCAGATTTATTGTCATTTAAACATAGCGCGGTTAACTGACCTGTTTGTACGATTCTGGTTCAGAAATTTCAAATTTTGACCTAGATACACTACGAACTGGACTAGGTGGTCTTCATCAAAGTTGTATCTCTCTACCTTAGCTTCAAAATGGTATAAATTTTACCTCAATCCGGTAAGCGTAGCTTCGGTTGTGTCTGTTACGCAAAACAACGTCAAATCCGTCTTGTGCTAAACTTCATTTCCGCACATGTCCTTAGCTTGATTTTGTACTTGTATGACTTTGAGCCTATTGAACGGCTATTGAAATGAGATTATTTTGTGTGTAACTGTGGGATTGATTGAGAAAAAGAATGAAGCCATAAATGGCTGGTAAATAGGAAAATACAAAGGGCGTGCTGCCCAAATTTATGCTCAAGGGCTAGGTAGACATACTTGCAACTTGAGTAAGGGTTAAGAGCGATTACCACTTGAACTATCTAGGATATTTGCGTCTTCTTTTATTGAGGTATATCAGTGAGGATTTGGCCGAACTTGTACCCTTGAGAAATACAATCATGACTACTAGGAATACGTTTTCCTTGTACTTTCGACTCAAATGGCATTTCCAAGTATAAATGTTACAAAGTTATATAGTTTGAAAAAAGAGCAAGTGTTTCACGAATATTCTCCAAGTGAATTTCCATTTCTTGATTCTTATTGAACAAAACATCTAAGTTTCGAACCTTAGTCAATTTTTAAAGTTCTTAAACAAAGTTTTATCGCAGATTTGAACTCCAAACCCGGAGTACAACCCAGACACGATCACTAGAGGCACTACTTTTGGTGAGTGCTTCCAAATATCTGATTGAACTTGATATTTGTGATTTATCTTTGACCAATGTGATTACATGATATATATATAAGTGATTTGATAGGGCAAGGATGTACTTTACCGCACTTGCCCTACATGATTTGTTCTTGTTCATCGATTGCAATTGACTTGCTATACATGCACATGAATTGTATTTGGCTTGGAATTCCAGAAATCTTGTGGCTAGTTAGTCGAGCCGATTTGGCAAGGGCCTGGTCGATTAGCTAACGAACCTTGGGTAGTTAGTGATGTCGAGCGGAGTGCTATCTTCTCGACTAATCGGTATACTCGAGTATTACCACCAGTGTTTATTGTGGAGTTCGGGCCCGGTAAGGGGTTTGATCGGTGGACGGAGATTAGAGTTAAGCGATGTTCTACTGGTCTATTTTCTTCTTTGAAAGTTGACGGAGTGTCAACTACCAATTGATCAAGCTATGGTAGAACTTATACATATGAGCAACTGTATCCTTGCATGTGAAATGCGTAATATTTGTCCTTTGGCTATATGAAGTGTTATTACTCAATTCTTGACCTGTTTTGCTCGTTATTTCACTCTTATGCTACATTCTATTTTATTGATGGCCAATTTGATATTTGGAACTTCACTGAGTTTTAGTTCACTCCATTAGTTTTATTTTCCTTACAGGGGTACAAGCGAGACGTGAGTCGCGTACAGACTAGCATAGGCTAGATATTTTGAATTTTGATATGTATTTGCGCTATTACTCGACTAGGATGCTTTGTACTTAGATTGTATTCACTTTGAAGACTTTTGGTATATAGAAGCTTTGTATCTTAGTTTGTGCATGATGTATATTATAAGTTTGAATTACGTTGTTATTTATTGTCGATGGATGCACATGTGAGATACTAGTGAGTGAGTTCTGGCGAGAGTTGCGCAGGCGGTCCGCCGAACCCTCTAGTACGCCTAAGGGGGAGGTGGGGTCGTCACAAGAGGCACCGCCTACTCGGATAGAGTGTGGTACATACTGCCGCTCAATACTTACAAGTCAAGCACAAGTATATCAAGTCAATTGCAACAATAAACGAGTACATATCACATTAGGGCAAGTGCGATAAAGTACACCCTTGCCCGACTAAACCAATCACATATCATTCGATCACATTGGTCAAGTATTGAAAACAAGTGTCAAGTTCAATCAGGTATCTGGGAGCACTCACCAAAGATGTAGTGCTTTTACAGATCACGCTCAGATAGTACTCTTGGTTTGGAGTCCAAATCTGTGATAAAACATCGTTTAAGAGTTTTGAAAATCGACCAAGATTCGAAACTTAAACGTTTCGTTTAACGAGAATCACGTAATTGAAACTTGTTTGGAGAATATTTGTAAACTCATGCTCACTATTAAAACATTGAAACTTTAAAGTGATTAACCTTTAAAATCTCCGTTTGAGTCGAAGTGACGAGAAAAATGTATTTCTATTAGTCGTTACTTTCATTTTTCTAAGGGTACAAGTTTCGGCCGTATTCTAACTTATACCCTAGACAATTCAAGTGAGATTCGTTCCAGAATCCTTACTCAAGTCGCGAGTACCTTTACCTAACCCTCGAGTGAAAATTTGGGCGACTTGCCCTTTGTGTTTACCTATTTTCCAGCAATTTATGGCTTCATTATTTTTCTCAATTCAGCCCCATAATCATACACAAGCAATGTTGCCAACATAGCCCTTCAATTAGGCTCCAAAATCATCCAGTTACAACACAATTCTAATAAAACAACCAAAAATCAGTTTTGAAGACAAAAGGTTAAACAACAGATTTGACATCTTATAGCATTTTGGTCACAACTGGAGCTACGTTTATTGGATTGGGATAAAATTTATACTGTTTTGAAGCTAAGCCAAAGAGTTACAACTTTCATGAAGACAAGTCAACCCAGTTCGTAGTTGATCCAGGTTGAATTTGTAGATTACAGAACCAGAATTTCATTGTTAGTCTGTTTATTAGCACTGGATTTAAATGGCAATAACTCGACTAAAAAATTCCGATTGAGGCGTTTTATGATGCGTTGGAAAGCTGAAACATAGGGTTAAAAGTTTTGTGTTTTGGCCAAAGGCTTATTTGATACGGATTAAGGTGAAAAATGAAGCCAAAAATGTGAAATCTCAAAACTGTCCGCAAAATGAGGCATTTGGCAGTCAGGGGAATTTTCATCATTTTACATGCTACAGTGCTACGATTGAGCTAAAATTTTACCGGAAACTATATAACATCATTTCCTACAATTTTTATGTTTTGACCTAAGCCTAATTCAGCCTTTAATATGGACGAATGAAGCTGGTCAGAAGCAGGGCAATTCAATCTTTAAAGCTGGAAATTCCACCTTAACACTAAACTAGCTTCTACAAATCATATACATGTCAAATCAAAATTGAAATGACTTATATAAAAGCTGAAAAATTATCAATAAAACTGAAATTTATCATCCCAACCCTAAAATTGCAAGAATCTCCATAAAATCAATCAAAATCAAGTTATCCAACAACTTAATCACAAGATTAAAGAACAAAAGGAGCTTCTAATGATTATACCTTCCAACACTTTGAAAACAAGCAAAGTAAACCCCTTTCCTTCTCAAAACACTCCACCCTTAGCTTGCTATCACCTTAGATGCAAAGTTAATCGAAGTCAATTTTGATAATTGAAAGAAATCTCTCAAGATTTGGTGAAGGAAATCAAAGGAAAACATGGACTTAGCTTGCTTGATTTTGCTCCTCTTGAGGTTCGGCCAGGAGATAAGAAAAGAATGAAATGTTGTAGTCAAATTTGCTTCTAAGATAAAGACTAAACTAATCTTGGTCAATGGTAGCCTATTCCAACCTTTCTTCCTTGCTTTTGTTTTTTTTCCTTCTTGTCTCTTGCTTAGTCAAACATTTCGGCCAAGGATAAGAAGATGATGGCTGATATTTCCTCTCCATATGGCCAGCAAAAGCTTGGAGGAAAATGGGAGCATTTTGATCAAAATTGGTTTTCATTCAAAGGTAAGAAAGTCTTTGATCAAGGTCAAAGGTCCAAGAGTTTGGTGACAGATGTTTAGCCAATATTAATCCTCATCTTGTTATCTTTCAATCACTAAATTGTCTTGCCAATCTCTAACAACTTATAAGTAATATCCGATTATGCAAAACTTCACCTAATCGTCAAAATTTATCGCACTTACCGCAATAGCAGGTCCCACGTCCAATATATGCTATTCATGTCACATGAACTAACTTATAACGGAAAAATATCTTGAAAACTTAATTCCCTTATAAAAATAGCTAGAAAATTAATATAATAAAGGAAAGTATAGAAAATGTATGCATGGAATTAAAATAAGGGCTAGAAAATAAGAAAAATGTCGGGTTCTCACCGTTTTTCCTTAATTCGCACGTACTAGGGTTTTTCACTTATAATTTACTAACTTATTATTATTACTTCTAATCACACACTTTTTCTTATCTAAAACTCACTCTTAACCACCAAATTTAGTACACACTCCGTACCAAATAATCACACTACCGAAGGACGTAAAAATTTTAGTTTATCTTAACGATGAAAGTAAAGGGGAAACCCTTGGTTCTATGATTAATTGTAACTATTTGGGAGATGAATGAGTAGTAAAACTATTATAAAGTAATTTAATCTAAATAAAAGGGAATTTTAAGAAAATATGAGCGAATTTTCCAGTCGTCATAGGCCAGACTTGAATGAGTTGATATTACAAGAAGATAATTAGAAAAGGAATTTGTAAGGACCAAAGATAATCTAGGAGGGGGTAAATTAGGTCGATCATAAATTTTTACAAATGATAGCAATCACCCAATAATTTCAACTAAATAAAACACACAAAAAATAAAGCAATTAATCCACATAATTAATCAAATAAAGATCAATAAAGTATTAGAAAACAAACCAAATTAATTGGCACCCATAATGGCACCTCCTTTTGCTCCCAAATTCACCAAGTTTGGATCTCAATCAACCAAGCGCTTCTTCCAATATTGGTGATGTAAATCAACTTATACAAAGAAGGGCTTATCTCTTGCTCACATTAAGTTCCCAACTCTAGTTGATTAAGGGATTTTACAACTGTCCCTAGTTAACCGTCTTTAAGTCATATTATTAAATGCTCACGCTAACAATTCAGAACACTTACAAGTGAGACTCACTTTCTCCAAGATTTTGCTCCCTCTCAATGAGAAATCTCATAAAGCCAAGAACTTTTCCCACACATGTACAATATTCAAAGTACTTTTTTTACCCAAAAAACATTCTTAAAAGCTTATATCTCATATAAGCAAAAGTCTCTCTAATATTCAGACTTGTGGTATTCATATATGGTGAAATTTTGCCCCAAAAGTCTCTCCAACGGTTAAAAAATGAGTTGCTAAAAAACTAGCTATTGGAGTTGTCAAACATTCGATCGTTTGGTTCTACGTTAAACCGTCAAACGTTCGACCCTACATCTGACACCCTATTAGATGTCTGATTCGAAAGCTCTACGTCTGATATTGTGTTCGAAGAGAGCTATATCTGAAAGAAATAGCATCTCCAAAAAATTTAGCCAACTTGTCGAACGTTCAATCCATCATCCAATCATTAGAGTTGATATTTTCTTCATTTTTCAGATGTTCAATCCTACTAGTTAGTGCCCGAGAATACGTTCGATCCTAAGTGATAAGCTGTATTCCATCTTGTTTTTCTTCATTTTTTTCTTTGTTGAGTTTGGACCTATTTCTAACAAATTTCTCATGATTAACCATTAGTTCAAATAATCATTTAGGCTTATTTAATCATCAAAACCAATTTTTGGTCAAACTAAGTTCTTAATCTTCCTTGTTTAGATAATGACAAACAAAATGATGATTTCTTTGATGAATTCTAATAGACTCCCCCATACTATATTGTATCTCAAATAATAGAATTCAAATGAACCTTCTCTAAATACAATTCCAACATTCAAAGAAATATCATTCCATCTTCTCCCGCTTTTGATATCATCAAAAACAAATAAACATATAGGGACATTGTACATGTCGGAAGAATTACAAGTAACTCCCCCATAGATCAAGCACATTGAGTATTTAAGTGTCATAACAAAAAGACTTCCCATAAGATAAAGCATTGAGCTCCCACTTGATTGAGACAATATTTCTAATCTCAAACCTCACCCTTAATTGAGATAACATCAAAATCATTCCTCATCAAATGTTCACCCGTCAAAAGATACATGTAGGTCAAGTATGTACTGTAAGGATCGAAGACAACCTAAGAGGGGGGTGAATTAGGTAAATTTAAAACTAACCAAGTTATGAGACACTTTTTGGCTAAATATGAAATTTACCCTCTTTTCTAGATGACCACACAATGGAGCAAATAATGAGAAACCACAAATGCTCGTGAGTAGAAGAGATGAATAATTTATATTGCAAGATAGTAAATGAAAGGGATAGAATAGCAAACCAAATTCCAAACTCCTCTTGAGTTTGAATATCACTTTATAGAGCAAGTTTTTTCAAGTTGATCAATTACAACCAATCTTTGTGTACAAAGGAAGGATTACTTCCTCCTTGCCCCAAGCCACACTTGGTCAAACTAGGAAGTTTTACTATCACTCGGATAACCCTCACAAAGCTACACTATTGAAGTAATTTTCTCACACAAGAAAAGCTTACATGAAATCTACACAACTAAGAGTATAAATCTTCTTTGAAGAGAATATTCACACTAAAATTGCTCTAGATCTTTTGTAGTCTCACTGTGCAAAAATGTTTTGAAGTGGCCGACTTTACTCTATTTATATGAGACCAAAAAGTTCCTCCATTAATGCTTCCAACGGATAGAAGGTAGCTGAAAAGTCAACTAGCTGTTGGTAGTGTCGGACGTCCGGTAGTCTTGTTTCTTGCGTCCGACAGCAGGTAGTAAGCGAAAGAAATTTTCTTTAATTCTTTCGGACGTCCGGTACCTTCAAAGCTTGTGTTCGAAAGCAGATGGTAAAGTTTGAGAAATTTTTTTCAATTCTTTCGGACGTCCGGTACCTCCAATGCTCTGCGTCCGAAGTGTTACGCAGTTTATCGGATGTCCGGTGCTAAAATGTTTTGCGTCCGATCGAGGTCAGTGAGCTTAGAGGAAATGTTTTAATTCTTTCGGACGTCCGGTGATGGAGTTCTTCATGCGTCCGAAGTTTCTCAATGATTGTCGGATGTCCGATCCAGTTTTTACGAGCGTCCGACAGCTTCAGCAATCTTTATCTTTGCTAATTGCGTTTAATCTTTGAACCTGATTTGCTCAATTGCTGAAAAGATCTTTGAGGAGAAAATTAGTAATATTCATTTGTTTTGTAAAAATCAAAAGCTAGGGACTCAGATTTACAATCTCCCCTTTTTGATGATGACAAAACAATGGATGGAGAGAAAAAAAATCATTGAGTCAAAACTCCCCCTTACTTAATGCATAATGTATCAAAAAAAATTGTAAGAGCCACTCCCCCTCAGAATAACTCCCTCTCACACATGTTCCAGAAGACTCTAAAACTTCCTGGCATTCCATTTTCTTATCATCCATTTCTCCTCCTTTTTGTCATCATTAGATGATTCAAATCCAGTATCCAACATTCAGAAACCCAACATCAATGTCATCAGCAACATCATTAACCAAGAATACCAAACAATATCAGCAATCATCAATATCAGCAATCAATATAAAAAATCAGTAGTTACAGGGATACCAATCATTTAGCATTCATAAACAGAGTTAACCAAACAAAAGATAACCAACAAAAGTAACCAGAAACCATTCAAAATATTAAAGTTAACCAAAGTTTACAAACCAACAGAGTTAACCAAATAATCAGAATCTTGAGTACAGATTATTTGAAATGTTACAATGCAGAAGATGCAAATGTCTATTATGAGATGTCATCCTAAACATAAAGTGCAAGTGCCTAGAAGTGCCTAAATTATGATCTTGGACAATCCAGGCCTTTTTCTTGTTAGGCGAAACTGAGCAGGATCCACTTCTTCCTCTTCAATTTCCTCATCATCATCATTGTCTTCATTTGTTGGAGCCTTTCCCTTGTCTTGTGGTTGAGAATTGGAAGCACGAACCTCTTGAGTGGATTCAGTATGTGGAGTTTGCTCAGTTGGCTCAGTCCTAGACTCCTTTTGATGTACATTCTCATCTTCTTGAAGGATAGGAGGCACAAGCAAGTTCCTTTTGTCAATGAAAGTGGCTTGTTGTTCAGGTGACATAGTCATCATCAGACCATCTTCAATAAGTAGGATGTGTTGTTTGAGATCCTCAAGTAAGGAAATGACCTCATGAGTGGATGAGGAAGGCTGAGTGGATGAATTTTGGGACGAATGGTAAAAGGTGAAACAAACTGAGACTGGTCTCGAGGAATTCTAGGGGTGACAGGAGTTTCATGACGACTCTTTGTCCTAGACTCCAAAACAGTTTCCTTGTAGCACCATTTACCATAAAAAAATCTTAGATTTTTTCTTTCAAAGTAACCTTTTGAAAAGACAGTGGATGCACCTTCTTTTCGTGACACCCCAGTGAAAAGAATCTTAAAGTGAGCAAAGATTGGTGTTAAAAATTTTTCATAGGAAAGTTTCCTACAGCTATCAGTGCTGATTTTGAGTAGAAATTTGCACATTACAAAATCAAAATCAATTCAAACTTTTTCAACAAAGCAGTAAAACAAGTAGATCTCCATTTTGTTGGCATCTGTCCTATGACCATCAGTAGAAACCAACAAATTTGAAATTATTGAAAAGATTATCAGATTTTGGGGACTGAGATCCTCCAATCTAGCCTCAGCAGGAATGCTAAAGTGCATTTGAAAATAAGTCATTAGCTTTGCAACATGAAAATGATGATAGGCAGAAGGAAACTCTTCATATAAGAAAAAGTTTACAATTTTTCCTTTAAAACCATCTTCAATTTTGATTTTCAAAATAGTATTGACAATATCAGGATTGAGAGCAATATCGGCTGAATTGACTCAAGAAACAAGATCAGTGTGTTAGCTATCCTTTCTAAGATTAGCAAAGAATTGATGAAGCATGTCAGGGTCAAAAGTATTGGGAATGGTCAGAATATGAGTCCATTTTTGGAAAGCAAAAAGTTCAAGAGCAGGTTCAAGGTCAAGTTTACGAAATTCAGAAGGGATAATGGCTCTCTGAGTGATGAAGCCCTTCTGAGAAATCCATTCGAATCTCTCCCTGGCATCATCATCGATAAATTTGGGTAATGGAGTTGGTTCTTTTTCAGGTTGAACCTCAGATTGTGCTCTGGCAGAACGCTTCTTCTTTCCACTGCATTGGACAGTTGGCATAGCAGTCTGGACATCAGACCTTGTTCTTGGTGACTTCCTAGTAGAAGGTTCAGCAGTTTGCTGTTTCTCAGTATTTTGCTCATCAGTTTGATGTTCCTCAGTTTGCTCAACAGACGGCTCAGTAGTTTTCCATGCCTTAGTTTGAGCAGTCTGTTTGCCTCTGGCAGGCTATTTCCTTTTTCCACCATGAGTTGCAGTTCTATTTTTGGGTGATTTCGTGGTGGAAGGTTCGACCACTTCAACATTTTCATCTATAAGCTGGGTAGTACATCCGGCACTAGCAGATCCACCTCTGATTCTAACCATGATGATATGCAGGGCATGATGAACTGAGAGAATGATACAAATGTGTATGAGATGGACTTAGAGTGCGGTATTGACTACAATGTGTGCTTGAATCGGCCAGAGAGAGTGAATTTTGAGTGACTAGGGTTTCGGCTGAAAATTGGTATTTGTGTGGTGGTTGGTGGTTAGAGATGTTTATGAGGATTAATAGACGCGCAAAGGGGGTGTGATGATGTTGGACAGATCAATTTCTTAAAACTTGTTCAGAGGAGAAATAAATTTTGAAATTTGAAAGTGGAAGGAGATGAAGGGTTGCGTCCGATATAACGGTTAGAAGAATGAACTGAATAAAGGAGAAGACTAACTTATACCAAGCATTTTTGAGTGTCGGATGGCCGAACCAAGTGAAGCGTCTGACACTACCATCCGAAACAAAATTTTCTAGTAAAAGGGTTTAGAATACTGTCGAACGTTCGTTCATCAGGTATCGAATATCCGATAAAGTAGTGACTAGATAATTTTTCAGAAAAACTTTTCAACAATGCCCAATTTTAAAAAATACAAACTGAACCAGTGGAAGGGCTTTTGTGAGAATGTCAGCACTTTGATCTTTTGAGCAAACATATTGTACTTAAATTTCACCTTTTTGGACGAGATCTCTAATGAAATGATACTTTTTTGTCTATATGCTTTGTCCTAGAATGTTGAATGAAATTTTTTGTCAAATTTATGGCACTTGTATTATCACAATACACAGGTACACAATCATATATTAATCCAAAATCATTCAAGGTACTTTTCATCCATATTAATTGAGCACAACATGTACCTGCAGCAACATATTCCGCTTCGGCCGTAGACAAGGAAATAGCATTTTGTTTCTTATTTAACCAAGACACTAAGCAATTACCAAGAAAGTGGCATGTATCACTTGTACTCTTTCTATCTATTTTACATCCACCAAAGTCAGCATCCGTGTGACGACCCCACCTCCCCCTAAGGCGAACCAGAGGGCTTAGCGGGTCGCTTGCCCAGCTCGTGCCAAGACTCGAAGTCAAAAGCAAATAAAAGCTAAAAGTACCAAAAGAGTACTATTCACATTATATACATCGGCAAAAGAGTTCTATTTACATCCCCAAAAGTAACTACCCATACCATTACATCCTTATGATTATAACCAAAACCCAAAGAGTAGACCCTAAGAAAGGTCCTTACATGGATCACTATAATAAGGAAAAACATATTAACTCTTCGATTATTACAAACAAAACCCAACTATACTAGTGATAGTGCCAAAATTTCCCGGCGTCGGCCCCTGCTAAGGAAAACAAAAGAAAAGGGGGTAAGCTATAAGTTTAGTGACTAACCAGGGGTAAAAATGTAATTTTTACATGTCAACATTTGCACAGTGAGAGCAAAGCAAAAGTAGAAAAGTAACACCACATGGTAAGGATACGGGTGACTCTCAAGCCAATTCATTTGTCGAGTTTGATCACTGGTTGACCCTTGAGATCCTGAGCCACACAACTCGCTTCTCTTAAAGGATCCCACATAGAGAGACCATGAGCCTCAGCTCAAATCACAAGCAATAAATGCTCTAAAATATTTTTCAAGCAATAAATGCTCTAAAATCGTAGTTCAAGCAATAAATGCTCTAGTTCAAGCAATAAATGCTCCCAAATTGCGTCACAAGCAATAAATGCTCCGCAAATGTTTCACAAGCAATAAATGCTCCATAACAAATCACAAAATCATATTTCACAGGTATCAATAGCAACTAATGGGGTTTAGATCGAGTGCGATAAAGTACACTCTCGGCTAAGTGCCCATTTTTCATAGTAAACTCATATTAGTATTGAGTTACATAGAAACCCTGATTACTTACCTAAAGAGCAAGTATAACGAAAGAAAGTACGGAAATGAATTCAAGTCGTCAGCTAGTGGGCCCCACCGGCTTTGTGACGCCCCCACTTCTCCCAAGGGCGAACCCGAGGGTGTCCGTGGGACGCCTGCCTAACTCTCGCCATGACTCGGTATAATTTAAATTCAAACTTATGAATAACCAATCGATACTAAAAACCAAAGATACAAAGGAAGGTCAATTCCTTAATAATTGTTCAAGTCTTACATCATAAGTTACCAAAATATTGTACCATCCAAAAATATACAGCTTCCAAAAATTATCTAAATGAATACATTCAAACTTCTAATCAAAGGCCATCAAGTTGACCTTTCCATAATTCCTTCCATTTCAGCTCCTGTTAAAGAAAGCAAGTCTAACGGGGTGAGCGGATGCTCGTGAGGCCAAGAAAAGAAAAAAAACATGCAAGCAGGTAATTCAAGTAACAATAAAGCTGACATGAGAGATAAAGTAATAACATGCAAGTAAATCCCGAATATTTACAAGATACATTCCAGAAGGGTACGGGAGCTTTTAGGAGCTCACTTCCATTTGTTTTACCAAAGTTCTATCCAATAGTCCGTAGAATTTTACTTATTCCATTTATGATTCTGAGTCGAATGAGAGGTACCTCCCATCCAAATCAGTGTGGTACATACTATCGCTCAGTGGTCGATTATACGTTTATGGTCCTGAGTCGAATGAGAGGTACCTCCCACCCGAATTGGTGTGGTACATACTATCGCTCAGTGGTCGATGAGACATCGCTCCAATCGACTTATGCTTTGCTCATAGTTCTGAGTCGAATGAGAGGTACCTCCCACCCAAATTGGTGTGGTACATACTATTGCTCAGTGGTCGATGAGACATCGCTCCAATTGACTTATGCTTTGTTTATGATTCTGAGTCGACATGAGAGGTACCTCCTACTCGAACCGGTGTGGTACATGCTATCGCTTAGAGAATCGATTTTAGCACTGAGACGGAATGAGAGGCACCTCCCACCTAAATTGGTGTGGTGCATGCTTCCGCTCAGGGCTCACAAGTTAAACATGTTCATATACAATTACTAATCATATGTATTCATGTAACAAGTATCACGTAATTAGAAGAGAGGGAACTAGGACGTCCCAACGAGTAGGATTGGTCGAGCAGACAACGCTCCAATCGACGTCAAGTCATGTACAAGTATAGTTTCAACAATGAGTAAGTCGAGTACTAGTCAGGCAAATCGAGTAACAAGTCAAGTAAGTAGAGTAACACGTCAAGTAAAGAAAGCGAGTGAGATAAAGTACACACATTCGTCTCGACAAGTTAAATTCAAGTATTGAATTAGATACTTTTCAAATATATAGGAACTAGTCATGCACTTGACACTCACCAAGCAACAAGAGCAAGTAGGCTCAATTTGAAGTTCAAGCGTCCTCCGTCGGATCCTCTTGAAGGTCCTCGTGTGCGCCTGAACAAATAGTAATAGTCTATTATTCACAATCCCTACTATTGAAGAAGATCGTATCATAGTACAATCTTAGGAAAATCTCGTGAAACGAGCCTTAATTATCCTAAATCGAGACTCTCAAGCGGGGTTTCAAAGTACAAGAGAAATTAAGTCTACATCATGGAAATCAAGGATAAAACATTTGAATAATATCGAAGGAATAAGGAGTACTTGAAAAACTCCATTTCATTGGAATTCGAAAAATTTCTGTTTTGATATGAATCTTTGAAAAATCGTATCTCACTCTTTGTAACTCCAAAATTGGAAAACTTGATACCGTTGGAAACCTCTTTCAAAGTACTAAAAGTTTGTAGAAGACACTTTTCCATGAATCTAAGTGGAAGCCATTCAAAAATGGATTTAAATTTACAGTTTCAGGTTAGTTAGGGTTGAGCCAGGGTTGGTTTTTTTTTCGCTAATTTTGGAAATTCGGTAAAATTCATACATTGCAAACCAGCCTCGGAAATTTAAAACTCATTTAGAGTTGCAAGTAAAGTTTAGGACAAAACAAGCGGATCAAGAATCGGAGTTTTGAGCACCTAGATACGGTCGCTCAAATTTGGAGGAAAAACGAAACTGTTAAGCTAGTTTCCAGATTTGAGTTCCAAACTTTGGGACTTTAGTTTGGTAGGAAAATGGACTCGAAAGGGCACCAAATTTGGTATGAATATACTACCATATAAGGGCCACTCCATTTCCAAATTTCATAGAAAAATAATAACGGGAAGTCAGTTAACAAAACCGTTGAAATCGCAAGAAGTTCGAAGGATAAGCTGTCTTTGAGCTTCCGTTTTGCCGTTTTCTAAACATTTGGCCAAGAAACGACTCAAACATGATTCATTCCAGCAGGTAATGTCTAAAATATGTCCAAGGTACATTTGATAGGTTATTTACACCAAGAAATTTCAGATAACAAGTCCCAAATCATTACTAGTTCAAATCTGTCCAAATGTAAGGTATTCCTTCACCAGACCAGATTCGAGTTTTGATAATAAATCACTCAATTCAACTCATAATTGAGCGTGGTTGGTGGCATTGGAAAATAGACTCATAAGGCTACATTTCTCAGAAGAAACCATTTTCAAAATCAGTCCATAACCAGCTCGTTCGTGAGCATTAAGTTGCAGCTCATGAGCTGCCTTCCAGCAAGCAACGAAACAGGACAGTGGATTTCAAATGAATGGTTTGGCTAGCTCCAGTAGAACCAGGACATAAATTTTATACTAACGGAAAGCTAGGAATTTCTAGTTTCTAGTGCCGCAAACGGCACTCGATTCCAATATCGGAGCAACAAGTTATGGCCGAAACAAGAAGACTGCCTGGGCAGTGACGGGATTCAAATTCCAGATTTTCAAGCTTTCGAATTTCCGACATTTGGGTGATCAAATCATGTTATTTTTCAATGAAACTTTTTACACAACCAATATAACATGTAAACAACATAAAAAAGCCATTAAAATCTCAAAATTTGGCATTAAAGTGCTTGAACAAGGCAGGGGCAAAATGGTCACTTTTGGTCATTGCACCATCTTGGAGTTTCTAACAATAACCCAACATTATACTACTAATTTAAGCACTAAACCAACATAATTATCATCATCAACCACCAAATAAGTTCATCAACCAAAGTGGGAGTTCATAGAGCCCACACACCAAAATCCAACATAAATAAAGCTACCCACTTACATGCATGAGCTTATATGTGCAATAGAACTTCCATAAATCAAGATTTTAAGGCTGGATCGTCACTTACTTCACTAGATGTTCAAGGCAGAAATTTTCGGCCTTCTTGAGCCAAAGAAAAACTGTGAGAGCAACCTCCTTTCCTAGCTCAAAGTGCTCTCCAAGTGATTAGTTAAGTGTAGTTAAATTTTGGTGTGATTTGGATAAGATTTGGTGAAGAAATGATGAAGGAAAATTGATGAAGCAAGTTTGGTTCTTGCTCTTTGAGATGCACGGCTGAAATGGAGGGAAAAGAAGAGATGTTGCACGCCACTTTAGTTGAGGAATTGAAGGGTTTTGATCTAGTGTGATGCACCCATGAGGAGCTCAATAATGTGTGGCCCAAAATGCTCCAAAAGTCAACTAAGGATAGTGCGCGTATATGCGCGCTTCGTGCTCAATTCCTTTCGAGTTCGTTTCACTAGTGCCCTAAACCTCTAATGTACTTTCATTTACACTAATATTATTCATTCTTAATAGTCTAAACTAATAGTCTAAAATTCCTCAATTAATCGCGCGCGTAAAAACGCGCATTTCCAAATTAAGCGCGATAACACGAGACCTCCAAGAAATTTTTATAACGATAGTACTAATGACTATCACTTGAGTATTTAAACATAAAATTACCTATTTTAAGACCATTGTACAAGTTTCCAATTTTTCAAACTTATTGTACCCTCGATCGATTAAAATTTCCAAACACATTTTCACTAAACGAGTTTCCAAAAATTAATTTTTGAAACAAGTCACTTTAAAAATATAATGAAACTATAATTCCATGTATTTAGGTCTAATAAGGATAGAAAATAATATCCGGGGCCATTGGCCAAATAAAAAATAATTAAATAAGCTCGTAACAGGAGTTTAAAATAGGTAAATTTGTGAGTTCTTACATGAGTCGAGTATTAATTCCTCAATTAACTTTTCTTAATCTACTATTAATCATTCTTAATTCTCCAATATTAATACACTCCCGATTCAAGTATAGTCTCGAAAAACGTGCACTTGTTGTTTCAAACTAAACGAATTTTTTTGAAAAGTGAATTTTCCAACAAAACGCTTTAAAAACATAAAAGAGACGTTGTTCCATCTAAATGGATTTAAAATGGTCGAAATAAATAATTCGGAGAAAATGAGTGAATAATTATTTAAATAACCCGGTAATATTCTATAAAATTAAGAAAATTTTCGGGTCCTCACTCCGTCTATTCCCAGTCCGTACCACCTGTAGTAGAAGGTTGAGCCATATTATCACACAAACAACTACTAAAGTGTGTAAATTAAGCAAAACGGCAAAATTGGCACATGCATGTGCGGAATCGGCAAATGGAAATGGAAACGGCCGGCAAACGGAAATGGGCATAGTTACTGTCCCAAACTGTTTTGACCATAAGCTGCCTACAAATGTTGGATTAGAGTGTATGAGATACCGTTTCGAATATAAAAGAAAAGGCTACAACTTACGTGAAGACACCTAAATCCGGATCTGAACAGAAATAGGTCGAAAGTATAAAAAACAGTGCCAGAAGTTCGCACTTTAGGGTGACAGACAGGGTATGTTTACCGGACCATAACTCACAGCTCACAAACCCAAATCAAGAAATTCCAAAGGCATTGTAAAGCTAAGACATAAGAATAAAAATTTTATGTTTTGGCCAAGACCTGGATCAACTCAAAACAGAACGAAAAATGAGTGCCAAATTACCTGTCAGAACTGTCCAGTGTTCATGGCAGTTCTGACTCACGATCTTGTTTTGGCTATAACGGGAGCTACGAAGCTCGGATTTGGACGTACTTTATACCATTTTGAATCTGAAACAAAGCTCTACATTTCGTATGAAGAGACCAACACCCAGTTCCATCGTTATCCATACGAACTGAGCATGGTCAGAAGCTAATTTACAAAATGTGACCAAACCAGAATTTGAAAGCTGAGTGAGGGTTTTGGCTATAACTCAGCCTACACACCTCCGTTTGACCTGAACTTTTCCAGGAATAACAAGAACTTAATAAGCTACAACTTTTGTGTTTTGAGTAGCTTCCAAATCAGCACGCAGCATAAATAAAAAATAGAGCCCAATTCGGATTTGTAGACTGCCCTGTTTTCAGTTTTGCCGGTTTTGTGTATTGCAACCGTGTGATCCGTTTCTCTAATTCTTATACAAGTCTTCTAACCAATTTCATACCAAATAATATTACATATATCAGATTCTAAAAGACCTAACAATGGTCCGAAGTTTTCTCCGCAAATTATCATAAAATTACCAAATACTAACCACCATTTAGATTCCAATTCCACTAGTTCTTTACTAACTTCAAAACCCTAATCAATCAAACCTTAACTTTCCAAGTTCCAACTAAACCAAACTAATTTCCCTTTTCATTAGGGTTTCATAACCAAATCTGATTTTTTGCTAAAAACCAACATACAAGTGCATTTAAGATATCAAGGATTCCATTTACAAGCTCAAAACCAACCAAATCAACTTAATAGCTCATGAGACCAAAAGCCCTAATTCTACATAGCTCAACTGAAATTTAAGCAACCAGAAATCAACAACATGAACCATTAAACCACACCATACAAACCATACAAGTTCATATCCTCAACAAGAAACATCACTTTCATGGCTTCACAACTCAAGCACCCAACTTTACCTTTCAAAGAGAGATGATTTACCTTTCAAATAAGCTTTGTGGATGATCAAACCACCCCAATCAAGTTCCAAAGTTGTTGTTCTAGGCTCCAAGCTCAAGATTAAATGGTGAAACTTGAAAAATTGTGGAAGAAATCTCCCCCCTCTCTTGCTCTCTCACTCTCTCGGCCTTCCCTCTCTCTCTCTTTAGTTTTTGATTTGGTTTATGTCTTGTGTTCTCTTGAATGTTCTAGAATTAATACTTAGTAAAGACCATTAGTAGATATTTTCCACCAACCAATCACATAAAAGATGATTGTTCACTTCCTAGTCCTTGCAACTTCCTTTTTGTTTTCTCACACTCTTGCCCACAAATGTTTGGAACTCTTGCACTTAACTCCATAGGATACAACTTATTCTAATCCAAAATATTTTGTCACACTTAATCATTTCACTAATCACCTTATTATCTTAATCACCCATCCTTAATTATTCCTTATTCCACATAAAAGCAACTAAACCACAATCTTTTTACATTAGCTAGATTAAGGGTTTTAAACCCAACTTAAATTGTTCAATTAGCAAAACACTAGGGAATTTACTAGTGTAAGACTTTTTAGCTTTCTAATCCTACTTAACCTTTATAAAAAGAAATCGAATCCGGTATCTACTCATATGAAAACATACATTAGCATGCATAATATTTACTACCACATAAACTTATGATTAATACGTAAACTAGGATTTTGTGTAAAAATATCAAAGGTGTAAATCCATTAGGGTTTTAATAAAATTCCAAATTAAGGTTTTTCGATTCTTAAAAGCAAAATCACATGTAAAGAATTACCATCATCCTTAAAATACAATTTTATAGCAAAATTTAGCACTAATATTCCTTATTCAAAATTAAGGACAAATCAGGATCTCACAATCTCCCCCTCTTAGAAGAATTTCGTTCTCAAAATTCATACCTTCGGTGTCCCTGATCGACCTATAAATGGTTCCCTTCGTCCCTGATTTATTTCCTCCCCTCGACTTCTGAGGGCACTGAGCAACTAGGTGTTCATTGCTACCACATCGGAAACATCCCGTTTTTTCTCTTTCTTCCAACAGGTATCTTCCGTATGGTTAGTAGCCCCACAGACATCACATACTCTTCTGGTTTCGAACATCGATTCCCCATGTGAGACACCACTTTGGGGCCCTTTTCCTGCCTGATCTTCCCTTGTTTTACCTTGATTCGGAGTCCCCACTGGTCGTGTACCATCGGCTTCCTTACTCCTCTTACTAGGTGGCTCTCTTCCCGAGCTTTGCCCACCAGTGTAGGTATAGGTGTCAGATGGTGTTCTCTTCTTGTTACAGAAAGCTTTCTGTGATGCCCCCACTTCTCCCAATGGCGAACCCAAGGGTATCCGCGGGACGCCTGCCCGGCTCTCGCCAGGACTCGGTACAAATTCAATTCAAATTTAAAGTCTAATACTAACAATGAAAATTGGAATAAAAGTACTAAGTCATTTCCATACGTAGATATTCAATCTTACATCACAATTTCAAACTTACAATTACTTTTCCCAAAATATATAACTTCCAAAAGTTGTCTAAACAAATACATTCAAAATTCTAATCAAATGAGTCATCAAGTAAGCTTCTTCATAATTCCTCCCATTTCGGCTCCTGACAAATCTAATGGGGTGAGCGGATGTTCGTGAGGCCAAGAAAACATGAAAGACACGTAGTTCAATAGCAATAATACTTACACAATAATGAAAGTTATAACATTCAAGTAATTCATAATTTATACTAAACACACTTGAATAGGATGCAAGAGCTCTCGGGGCTAATTTTCAATTGCTTTGCCCAAGGTCAATTTAATACCCTTCTCGTAACGACACCCCGTCACCCGGGTAGGTAATCAAATTCGTAGCACTTCACTTATTCCATTTATGTTTCTGAGACGATTCGAGAGGTACCTCCCACCCGAACCGGTGTAGTACTTACTATCGTTCAGTTTATAGATCTGAAACGATTTGAGAGGTACCTCCCACCCAATTGGTGTGGTACTTACTATCGTTTAGAGGTCGATGAGACACCGCTCTAATAGACTTAGAATGCTTTAGGGTTCTGAGACGATTCGAGAGGTACCTCCCACCCAAACCGGTCATTTATTTCTAATGAGAACGAGTGCGATAAAGTACACACTCGGCTCTATTTTCAAATCTCAAGTCATTGATAACAAGTAAGCACGTATCAAGTTCTCAGGATTTCAACTATTCATGCACGTAATATCCATGTACAATTACCAATCATATTCGTTCAAGTAATAAGTATCACGTAGTTACACGAGAAAGAGGACAAGGGAGATAAAGTACACTCTCACCTCGGCAAGTTTACGTATCATGTATAACATTCGTACAATTAATATCTCAATCACATAAGCATTTAACATACACTTGACACTCACCAAGTCAACCAAGGAAAAATGTTACTTGAAGTTCAAGCGTCCACCGTAGGATCCTCTTGAAGGTCCTCATGTGTGCCTGAGCAATTAATAATGACTATTACTGATAATTCTCAAACAATGAGGAAGGTCGTACACTAGTACGAACTTAGAAAATATCTTAAAGATCGGTCTAGTTTTCTTTTGAAAATCGAGCTCCAAAGGGTTATGAGACTCAAGCAAACGAATCATCATCCATGAAATCATTGGACGGAAACAAGTGCAAGCAAATAAATCTCAAAACAAACGCCCGAAGTCGGAAGAGGGCGGATGACGTCACAATCCGGCCGAATTGGAGGCAGAGAGCAACCTCCATTTTTTTTAAATCCCTTCACCAATCCGGCTGCCTATCCGGCCAAGAACTGGCCGGATTCTGGTGAACAGTTCCCGCGCGAATTTCTTTCAAATGATCACAAATTTTCAATTTTTGGTGCAATTTTTCGAAAAATCATAACTCACTCCTTGATTGTCCAAAATTGGAAAACTTGGTACTGTTGGAAACATCTTTCAAAGTACTAAAAGTTTCTAGAAGACACCTTTTCATAAATCCAAGTGAAAGGAATTCAAATTTTGGCTTGAAGTTGACAACTTGCGTTATCAAGACAGATTTAAGTTGGTTTTCGGCCAACTTTGAAAATTCGGCAAAATTCGCTCGAATTAGCCTTTGAAATTTGAAACTCTATTAGGGTTGCAATCAAATTTTAGAATAGAACAAGCAGAATGAGAATTGAGGTTTTGAGCACCAAGATATGGTAGCTCAAAGTTACTCAAATGTCCTTGTTAAACAAGGGTTTTCTAAAGTCAAGTCATGCATTTTGGAAATTTAGTTAGGCAATGAAACGGCATCGGATTAGCACCAAAATTAGTAGTATGATACTACCATATAAGGAAAATATCTCTACCAAATTTCATGGATAAATAAGCATGGAAAGTTGGTTAACTAAATCACCCAAGTTTCCAAATTTTCAAGGCAAAACTGCCTTGTATACAAAATGTCCTTTTCTAGGCTTTTGGCCACATGAAATCCTTGAAAACATGGTACATTTTAATAGAAAATGTTTATTAAACATCCAAGATATGTTCGATGGTGATTAACACCAAAAATCTCAACCTAACAAGTCTCACTCGAGTTTAGCAACAATTCTGCCCAAAAGGGAGAGTTTTCCTTCAAGAAGTCAGTTTCGAAATACGACCACAAATCACTCAATTCAACTTGGAATTGAACGTGGTTGGTGGAGTTAGAAAATAGACTCATAAGTCTATATTTTCTCAGAAGAAATCATTTTCAAAATCTGTCCATAACCAGTTCATTCGTGAGCATCAAGTTGCAGCTCATGTGCTGCCTTCCAGGAAGCAACGAAACAGGATAGTGGATTTCAAACAAATCGTTTGGCTTGCTCAAGTGGAACTAGGACATGTATTTTATTCCAACGGAAATCTGGGAATGTCTAGTTTCCAATGCCACAAACGGCACTCGATTATGACATCGGAACAACAAGTTATGGCCGAAACAAGAAGACTGCCTGGGCAATCCGGGAACAAAATTCCAGTTTTCTAACCTTTCAAAATTTCAACATTTGAGTGACCAAATCAAGTTAGTTTTCAATGAAACTTTTTACACAACCAATATAACATGTAAAAAACATAAACAAACCATTAGAACCTCAAAATTTTGCACAAAAGTGGTCGGACAAGGCAGGGGTAAAATGGTCACTTTTGCTCCAAGCACCTCTTTTGATTTTCTACCAACAGTACAACATTAACCCACTAATTTAAGCACTGAACCGCCATTAATTGCATCATCAATCATCAAATCAGTCCTTCCATCAAAAGTGGGAGTTCATAGAGCCTACACAACAAAAATCCACCATAAACAAGACTACCCACATGCATACAAGAGTTTATACGTGAAATTCTACTTCCAAAAACCAAGATTTGAAGGTTGGATCATCACCTACTTGTGTGATAAACAAAGGAAGAATTTTGGCTCCCTCCTTGTCCAAGAAAACCGTGGATTGCAGCTCTCCTTTGTAGCTTAATGTGATTTCCAAGTATTAAGCTAAGTGTGTGTGAAATTTGGAAGGAATTGGATGAAGATTTTGTGAAGGAAAATTTTGAAGAACTTGAGTTGTTTTTAAACAAGGATGGCCGGCTGCTTTGTGAGGAGGAGAGAGAGTGTTTTGGTCTAAATTTGGCTTCCTAAGGAAGCTTCATTTGTGTGGCTAGAATTGGTGCAAAAGTCAACTCTTTCTCGCGCGCGCATGCGCGCGTTTCGTGCTCAATTCCTCTTGCATTTGTTTCACTAATGCACTAAACCTCTCATGCACTTGTATTCATATTAATATTATTCACTCTTAATTGTCCCAAAATATGGGTTTAAAGTCCCTCAATTAAATCACGCGTGTAAAAATGCGTATCTCCAAATTAAGCGCGATAAAGCGAAACCTCCAAGAATTTCTTATAATGATAGTACTAATAACTAGCACTTGAGTATTTAAACATAAAATTACCTATTTTAGGACCATTATACAAGTCTCCAATTTTCCAAACTTATTGTATTCTCGATTCAATTATTTACTCCAATCGCGTATTCACTATTTTCACTTAACGAGCCTTCAGAAATTAAATTTTGAAACGAGTCATTTTAAAAATATAACTAAGCTATAGATCCATCTAATTAGGTCTAAAAAGGTTATAAAATAATAATCGGAGCATTTGGCCAAATAAATAATTAAATGAGCTAGAATTTGGAATTTAAAATAGATAAATTTTGTGAGTCTTTACACTTTCACCTGACTCCTTGCCGTCTCTATTCACTGTGTTTTTTTCAGGGTCTGGCTGAATGTATCCAACTGGGCAGCCGCCAGTGCCTCTTGTATTTCCACGTTTAACCCCTGGACAAACCGACGAATTCTCTTTCGGTCTGTTAGTACTAACTCTGGAGCAAAACGAGAGAGTTTGGTAAATTGTGTCTCGTACTCTGCTACACTTAGCGGCCCTTGACGCAGGCGGATAAAGTCCTTTTCCCGCCTTTCTTGAACAATCGGTGGCAAATACTTCTCGTTAAACTCACGGGTGAAATTGACCCAAGTCCAGGGGGTCTGCTCTCGTTCCTACTTAGCCTTTATTACATTCCACCATGCTCGGGCTGGTCCCTCAAATTGGAAGACAGCAAAAGATACCTGCTGTTCCTCTGAATATCCAAGCGCAGCGAATATATCCATCATGCGGTCCATCCATCCCTCAACTAAGTTAGGGCTAGGTCCACCTATGAATTTCAGGGGTGCAAATTTTTGGAACCGTTCTAAGGCACGGTCCACTCCCTCGTGATTGCTCGGATTATTTCCAGGGTTTCCGGCATTATTCCCATGACCCTGACCCTGTTGGTCCACCATTCGGGCCAGCAAATCTGTGAGGACTCGTAAAAACTATTATTTTATGCCTAATTTATGGCTTAATAAATTATTTAATTGGATTTTTTCCACGAGGAATATTTTCTAGTCTTATTAGACTTAAATACATGGTAATATAACTTCGTTATATTTTTAAAATGATTCGTTTCAAAAATTAATTTCCTGGAGCGCGTTTAGTAAAAATAGTGAATAGTGCTTGGAGATTTTATCCGCGTAGGAGCACAATAAGCTTGGAATATTGGAGACTTGTACTATGGTCCTAAAATAGGTAATCTTATGAATAAATACTCAAGTGATAGTTAGTAGTGCAATCGTTATAAGAATTTATTGGAAGTTTCGCGTTATAGCGTTAAAACTGAAGGTACGCGTTTTCACACGCGCGACTTTATTTGAGGGACTTTAGACCCTTATTTCGGGACAATTAAGAGTGACTAATACTTACATGAATATAAATGCATTGGAGGTTCAGTGCACTAGTGAACCAAACGCGCGAGAAATCGAACCTAAAACGTGCCAAACGAGCCCTAATAAGAGTTGACTTTGGAGTGAATGTGCACCACTCATTTAATCTTCTCTTGGAAGCTAATCTTGATCAAACTTCACTCCATCTTCTCTCACCAAGCAGCCGGCCAACCTCTCTCTCTCTCTCACTCTCTTGCTTCACAAAATCCTTCATCAAATCAACCCAAAACCTCAACCAATCTTCACCAAACTTGAAGATCATCTAGCAAACTACTTGGAGATTGAATTTAGCTAACTAAAGGGCTGCCTTTCACGGTTTCTTGGAGCTCTTGAGTGCCGAAAATTTCTGGGTTAAGGCACTAAGGAGGTATAACTTCATCCTACACCTTAAACTTGGATTATGATGGTAGAAATGCATCTTTAAGCTATTGCATGTGTATGGGTGGCTTGATATGGTTGTAAAATGTGAAAGTGGGCTCTTTGTATTCCCACACTTGGGTTGTTGTTGCTGATTAGAGGATTAATGTTGGATTTAATGGTAGTTTAGTGGTTAAAATGATGGATTTATGGAGTATTATTGTTGGAAACTCAAAGTAGAGGTCTTGACAAGAAATTTCTGAAACTGCCCCTGTTTTGTTCGGCCATGATAAGGCCAATTTTTGGTGATTTATTGGCATGAACCTGATGTTTATATGTTATACTATATGTGTAAAAATTTTCGTTGGAAAACATTAACGTTTGGATGGGCAAATGAATTTATTCGTGGACTAGGCAAGCTGGAAAATTATTTTCGGGTAACCCTGTCCAGCGGTAGCATTTTGGCCATAACTCTGTCCTCGGGTGTCGAAATCAAGTGCCGTCGGTGGCGTTTGAAACTAGACATTCCTGCCTTTAATTTGAGATAAAATACACGTTCTGATTCTTTGTGAGTGAGCCGAACCAAATGTTTTAAGATAGCTGTCCTGTCTCTCGGATTTGCTGGAATGGTTTGTAGAGGCAGCAACTTGAGGCTCAATTTTGAGCTGGTTGCTTGCCAAATTTCAGAACATTTTCTTCTGTAAACTTTTAGTCCTATGAATGTATTTTCTAACGCCATAAACCATGCCTCATTCCGAGTTAAATTGGTTGAGTTGTGATTAAAACAAGTGGACTGCCCTGTTTTGGAAAAACGTAGTATTTGGACTGATGTGGGACAAAAACTTGGGAGTGATCTTATTAATTGAAATTTTGATGCTAAACCATTACCAAAAGTATCATGGATGTATCTTAGACCTTTATTTCACCAATGAACCATGGTTGGATAGCTTTCTTGGTTAAACGATTTGAAATTGGGAAATGAAAGTCAAAAGGCAGATTGCCTTAGAAATTTTCCGGAACTTTGGATGATTAGTTAACTACCTTCCCGAGGGTATTTTTCCCTGAAATTTGATAGAGAAATACCTTGCATATAGGAGTAAAATACTGCCAATTTTGGCATCAATTCAAGTTCGTTTCGATACCGAATTAAATTTCTAGTGTTGGAGGTTCAAAACTGGAAATTCTTCTTCAGTCTTGAATCTTCTTCAACTTTGAGCTACCGTATCTCGGTACTCGAAACTCCGATTCTTGATCCGCTTGTTTTTCTATAAACCTCACTTGCAACTCTAATTGAGTTACAAATTTCAGAGGCCGGTTTGCAATGTGTGAATCGTGCCGAATTTTCAAAGTTGGCCGAAATCCAACTTAATTCTGCCTTGTACGCCGAGTCTGTATCTTCAAGCTCATTTTTGAGTACTTTCCACTTAGATTCATGGAAAGGTGTCTTCTAAGAACTTTTAACACTTTCCAAAAGGTTTCCAACGGTATAAAGTTTTCCAGTTTTGGACTTATATCGAGAGAGATACGAATTTTCAAAGATTTAGGATAAAACTGAAATTTCTCAATTTTCAAGGCAAAGGAGTTTTTCCAAAACTCTTAATTCTCTTAGTATTATTCAAACGTTTTGCCCTCGATTTTCATGATAAAAAACTCAAATAATATTGTACATAATAAAAGGCAAGTTGAACCTCGATTTACGAGTAATTGAGGTTCCTTTTGTGAAATAATCTTTAGATTGTACTAGTGTACAATCTTCCTTGATAAGTGGGTTATTTGAGTGATTATCCGCTATTAATTGCCAGGCGCACAAGGAGACATTCAAGAGGATCTTACTGTGGACACTTGAACTCCCAGAAAACAATTCTTATTGAATTGCTCGGTGAGTGTCAAGTGTGTGAATCTGTGATACTTGCTTATTTGTGGTAATTGTTGGAAGTTTTAAAAATAAGGGCGGGTGCGTACTTTACCGCACTCGTTCTAATTTCAAATGAATGACTGTAATGTATTGAATGAATGAAATGTATTGAATGAATGAATGAAATGCAATGTTATGTTATGATTACATATGTCGTTGGAGTGAACCTCCTCGACTTTCAAATGAATGGGGGACGCCCAAACTCATTGGCCGACCTTAAACTCGAGCCAGCAATGGCTTGGTCGGGGACTTTGGCGAGCCATGAGATATATATGAGCTCGACCTAATGAGAGGTCTTGCTTGGCATACTCGTGGAGTATCGCCTTACACATGACTTGTGGGCCCTTGAGGTGTACGGTGGACGGAGGGAAGTAAGTGGTGATCTACGGAAATGGAAATACCGACCCGGTTGATAGGAGGGTCAACGCGGGAAGGTATACGAATGACATCGGCAGAGCGAGTGGAACTTAGCTCCTGAGAGCTACTATATCCTTGAATTGTTTCTGATTACTTTTCCTGCTCGAATGGTTGATTGTTGAAATATCACGGTTTTATGCAATAAATTTGGGATTGCTATTTGAACAATGTGCTTGCATGTGTGTTCTTGGCCTCACGAGCGTTTAGCTCACCCTATAGTTGTTTTCCTTAACAGGACCGAATCTTGGAGAAGTATGGAGAAACCCTTCGTTGTACTTTTGTTAAGACTCCTGCTATATTTTGACTAGGCCCTGGTTTGGGTTGTACTTTTGGAAATTGTAAATTTGAAAAGTTTGGGCCCTGACGTGTATTTTGAATTTAAGTCGTATTATGTTTACCCGATGTACTGGTTACATGTTAAGTGACTTGTTAAGTTTGAACGCTTCCGCACTATTTGTATTCATGTTGCTCCCTTCGAAATGTTTAGTTCGGATTTAAATTGAATGGAATTGCTTGAGTCCTGGCGAGAGTTGGGCAGGCGTCCGCGGATACCCTTTGGTCCGCCTTAGGGAGATGTGGGGCGTCACAGTTGGTATCAGAGCACTAGGTTAGAGGTCTATATGGGAGACATATTAGATACTCTACCTTTAAGACTCGATACGGGATGACTTAATCCTACCCTAAGTGATACTTGAGGCGAGCTAGCAACTAAGTTAGTCCTACCTCAAGTGACGATTGGGATGAACCAACGATTAAGTTAGGCATGCATTGCAGGATAATGGAACTGAGTAGTGATTTAAGTTTCTAACCTGAAAAGTATTATTATTTTGCAGGGATGGATGACGGAAATGGAGCCCCGACAGCTAACGGGAATGGCCATGCGAATGGTCATTATGAGCCTCTTAGGACTATCTTCTACCGAGCTCGAGTGGGAGGAGCTCGAGTACGCTACTCACCGTATGATAGATACCCTCGATGTCCGTGTAGGTTGACTTACGCCTACCCGAGCCATATAGTGCATGCTCTGGACGACGAGCGTCGTCAGTTGGTGGATGCCAACCGCGATTTACAGGCTGAGGTAGACGAGCTTAGGCAGATGGTCGGCGCTCAGGGTGAGCGGATTGCCGAGCTCGAGGAGGTGCTGGAGGGTGAGGTAGCCACATCTGCAGTGGTTAATGAGGAGCTTCAGGATACTAGGGCTCGACTCACTAGGCTAGGACGGGATGTCCGTAACCGGGCTTTCGAGATCCTGGCTGATGCTACTAGATTGGTTGAGGACGCTACTGAGGTGATTCCTGATGAGGAGGAGGAGGATCCCGAGGAGGATCCCGAGGAGGAGGTTCCTCCTGATAGCCCCGCTGAGGACTAGGATCTTAGTCGTTGACCCCTTTTGACTTTTGACCGGTACAGTTAGGACTAGTTAGGGTGACGCGAGTGCCGAGGCCATTGTATTTTGCATGCTTGTGTGGCCTACTCTTGGGCACTTGTTCTTACTTTAGTCTTCTGTGACTAAAAGTATACTTTTGAGCACCTGTGTGCTATATTTTGTGAATTGTCCCTAACTTGCTAATTGTACGAACTTGACATGCTTATGAATGTAAATTATTGTTAATTTCAATGCTTTCTTGGTTGGTTCTAATTTTGATATATTTCTTCTTTTCCGCTTAAATTAATCTATTTCTTGCACTAGGCACATTTAGATTAATGGAAGGATTAAGGAGGGGTCGAGGCCGTGGGCGAGCGTCTAGACAGGCCCAACCTCAGGGGGCAAAAGTCTAATTGCTAATCTGGTGTATAAGAATAGTGAAATCTGCGTGAAGGAAAGAAAATTGCTGGCCGATTTGATAGGCCTAGCGATTAAAGGATATGATGTGATCCTAGGGATGGATTGGTTAGCCCGTTATAATGCCCAACTGAATTGTAGGATGAAAATTGTAGAATTGTGTATTCCAGGGGAGGCAACCCTGAAATTGGATGTGAGGGGTAAGTTAGCCTCATTTGCACTTATTTCGGGAATTCGGGCTAGAAAATTATTGCATAAGGGAGCTCAATGATATTTGGCTTTTCTTATTAATACCCTTAGCGATAAGGTGAATCTGGAGGACACACCGGTAGTGAAAGAATTTTCCGATGTTTTTCCTGAAGAATTGGAGTCTTTACCCCCGGAACGGGAAATAGCTTTTAAAATTGATGTAACTCCGGGATCAGCACCTATCTCAAGGACACCATATAGGATGGCTCCAGCTGAGTTGAAAGAGTTGAAGTTACAATTACAGGATTTGTTGGAACGGGGTTTTATACGAGAGAGTGATTCCCCGTGGGGAGCCCCAGTTTTGTTTGTAAAGAAGAAAGATGGGAGTTTGAGGTTATGTATAGATTATCGAGGCTTAAATGATGTTACGATTAAGAATAAATACCCACTACCCCACATTGATGAACTGTTTGACCAACTGCAAGGGGCGGTAGTGTTTTCAAAGTTGGATCTAAGGCAAGGTTACTATCAATTGAGGATTTTAGAGAAGGACATACCTAAGACTGCTTTTAACTCGAGGTATGGGCACTTCGAGTTTGCAGTAATGCCTTTTGGGTTAACCAATGCACCTGCCGCTTTCATGGATTTAATGCATAGGGTTTTTAAGCCTTACTTGGATCAATTTGTGGTGATCTTCATTGATGATATTTTGGTGTATTCTAAGAATACGAAGGATCATGAGAAACATTTGAGAATTGTTTTACAAATCTTGAGGGAACATCGGTTATATGCTAAGTTTAGCAAGTGTGAATTCTGGCTAAAAGAGGTGACTTTCTTAGGGCATATAATTTCTGAGAATGGGATTAAAGTGGATCCAGCCAAAGTTGAAGCTGTTTCGAAATGGAAACGACCGAAAAACCCAACGGAAATTCGGAGTTTTATAGGATTGGCAGGGTATTACCGGAGATTCATCCAGGATTTTTCGAAAATTGCTGGGCCTATGATTGAGTTGACCAAGAAAAATGGAAAATTTATTTGGAGTCCTAAGTGTGAAGGAAGTTTTCAGGAGTTGAAAAGACGGTTGACTAGAGCGCCTGTTCTAGCTCTACCTAATGGACAGGATAGTTTTGTGGTTTACACAGATGCTTCTAAGGAAGGTTTGGGATGTGTTTTGATGCAAAATGATAAAGTAATAGCGTATACCTCTAGGAAATTGAAACTGCATGAAGGAAATTATCCGACCCATGATTTGGAGTTAGCGGCTGTGGTCTTTGCTTTGAAGAAATGGAGACACTATTTGTACGGAGTAACATTTGAGGTTTTTACAGATCACAAAAGCCTTAAGTACTTATTTTCTCAGAAGGAGCTGAACTTGAGGCAACGTAGATGGATGGAATTTCTGGAAGATTATGATTGTACGATTAAGTACCACCCTGGAAAGGCCAATGTAGTGGCCGATGCTTTGAGCCGTCAGGTACAAATGGCTGGATTGATGGTTAAGGAATTTCAGTTGTTGGAGGAAGTTAGCTATTGGAATCCTCGATTAGAACCAAGGAAAGTAATTTTGGGGAATATTGTGATAACCTCCACTTTATTGGAACGCATTAAGGAATCTCGGGAAAAGGACCCTGAAGTGCAAAAGTTGGTGGAGAAAGTTAAGATGGGAGACCAGACGGATTTCAATTTGGGATCAGATGGAATATTGAGATTTCGAAATCGGTTGGTAGTACCAAAGGATGAAACACTTAAGAAGGAAGTTTTGGAGGAAGCACACCGATCGAAGTTTACGGTACACCCTGGAGGGAATAAAATGTACCAGGACTTGAAAGGTCTCTATTGGTGGGAATATATGAAGAAAGAAATTGCTCAATTTGTTCAGACATGCTTGGTTTGTCAACAGGTTAAAGCCGAGCATCAAAAACCCTCAGGACTTTTGCAACCTCTAGAAATACCTGAGTGGAAATGGGAGAATATTACCATGGATTTTGTATCAGGCTTACCAAGGACACAGAGAGGCCATGATGCCATTTGGGTGATAGTGGATAGATTGACTAAATCGGCTCATTTTCTACCGATTAACATGAAATACCCGTTAGAAAAGCTGGCCAGGTTGTACTTGGATGAGATCATTAGACTACATGGTATACCTGTGAGTATTGTGTCAGATAGGGATCCAAGATTTGTTTCGAGGTTTTGGCAAAAGATGCAAGAGGTGTTGGGGACTAAGTTAAACTTTAGTACCACCTATCATCCTCAGACTGATGGACAATCGGAAAGGACAATTCAGACCCTTGAGGACATGTTAAGGACTTGTGTGCTGGATTTTAGAGAGAGTTGGAGTAAGTTTTTGACTTTAGTGGAATTTGCCTATAACAATAGTTTCCACTCTTCTATTCAAATGGCTCCATACGAAGCACTTTATGGTCGGAAGTATAGATCCCCAATTTGTTGGGATGAAGTAGGTGAACGAAAAAGTTTAGACCCGACTACCGTATCTTGGATTGAGGAGGCTAATGAAAAGGTAAAATTAGTACGGCAAAGGATTCAAACCGCTCAGAGTAGACAAAAATGTTATGCCGACAATCGGAGAAAGGATTTGGAGTTCACTGTTGGAGATATGGTATTTCTCAAGATTACGCCTTTAAAAGCAAGCTTGATGTCCGGAAAAGGGAAGAAACTACAACCAAGGTTTGTAGGGCCATATAAGATTATTCAACGAATTGGGAATGTAGCCTATAAGCTGGAATTACCACCGAGCTTATCTCGTATTCATAACGTGTTTCATGTGTCCATGCTTAAGAAATATCATCCAGACCCCTCTCATGTTTTACAACCGGAGAATATTGAGATCGATGAAACCCTGACCTATGAGGAGAGACCGGTAAAACTTTTGGATCGAAAGGTGAAGGAACTAAGGAACAAGCAGATACCACTAGTGAAAGTTCTATGGAAGAACCATGGAGTAGAGGAAGCAACATGGGAAGTTGAAGAGACAATCAGAGAGAAGTATCCAGACTTGTTCGTCAACCAAGGTAAATTTCGAGGACGAAATTTTCTTAAGGGGGAGAGGATGTGAGGACTCGTAAAAACTATTATTTTATGCCTAATTTATGGCTTAATAAATTATTTAATTGGATTTTTTCCACGAGGAATATTTTCTAGTCTTATTAGACTTAAATACATGGTAATATAACTTCGTTATATTTTTAAAATGATTCGTTTCAAAAATTAATTTCCTGGAGCGCGTTTAGTAAAAATAGTGAATAGTGCTTGGAGATTTTATCCGCGTAGGAGCACAATAAGCTTGGAATATTGGAGACTTGTACTATGGTCCTAAAATAGGTAATCTTATGAATAAATACTCAAGTGATAGTTAGTAGTGCAATCGTTATAAGAATTTATTGGAAGTTTCGCGTTATAGCGTTAAAACTGAAGGTACGCGTTTTCACACGCGCGACTTTATTTGAGGGACTTTAGACCCTTATTTCGGGACAATTAAGAGTGACTAATACTTACATGAATATAAATGCATTGGAGGTTCAGTGCACTAGTGAACCAAACGCGCGAGAAATCGAACCTAAAACGTGCCAAACGAGCCCTAATAAGAGTTGACTTTGGAGTGAATGTGCACCACTCATTTAATCTTCTCTTGGAAGCTAATCTTGATCAAACTTCACTCCATCTTCTCTCACCAAGCAGCCGGCCAACCTCTCTCTCTCTCTCACTCTCTTGCTTCACAAAATCCTTCATCAAATCAACCCAAAACCTCAACCAATCTTCACCAAACTTGAAGATCATCTAGCAAACTACTTGGAGATTGAATTTAGCTAACTAAAGGGCTGCCTTTCACGGTTTCTTGGAGCTCTTGAGTGCCGAAAATTTCTGGGTTAAGGCACTAAGGAGGTATAACTTCATCCTACACCTTAAACTTGGATTATGATGGTAGAAATGCATCTTTAAGCTATTGCATGTGTATGGGTGGCTTGATATGGTTGTAAAATGTGAAAGTGGGCTCTTTGTATTCCCACACTTGGGTTGTTGTTGCTGATTAGAGGATTAATGTTGGATTTAATGGTAGTTTAGTGGTTAAAATGATGGATTTATGGAGTATTATTGTTGGAAACTCAAAGTAGAGGTCTTGACAAGAAATTTCTGAAACTGCCCCTGTTTTGTTCGGCCATGATAAGGCCAATTTTTGGTGATTTATTGGCATGAACCTGATGTTTATATGTTATACTATATGTGTAAAAATTTTCGTTGGAAAACATTAACGTTTGGATGGGCAAATGAATTTATTCGTGGACTAGGCAAGCTGGAAAATTATTTTCGGGTAACCCTGTCCAGCGGTAGCATTTTGGCCATAACTCTGTCCTCGGGTGTCGAAATCAAGTGCCGTCGGTGGCGTTTGAAACTAGACATTCCTGCCTTTAATTTGAGATAAAATACACGTTCTGATTCTTTGTGAGTGAGCCGAACCAAATGTTTTAAGATAGCTGTCCTGTCTCTCGGATTTGCTGGAATGGTTTGTAGAGGCAGCAACTTGAGGCTCAATTTTGAGCTGGTTGCTTGCCAAATTTCAGAACGTTTTATTCTGTAAACTTTTATTCCTATGAATTTATTTTCTAACGCCATAAACAATGCCTCATTCCGAGTTAAATTGATTGAGTTGTGACCAAAACAAGAGGACTGCCCTGTTTTGGAAAAACGTAGTATTTGGACTGATGTGGGACAAAAACTTGGGAGTGATCTTATTAATTGAAATTTTGATGCTAAACCATTACCAAAAGTATCATGGATGTATCTTAGACCTTTATTTCACCAATGAACCATGGTTGGATAGCTTTCTTGGTTAAACGATTTGAAATTTGGAAATGAAAGTCAAAAGGCAGATTGCCTTAGAAATTTTCCGGAACTTTGGATGATTAGTTAACTACCTTCCCGAGGGTACTTTTCCCTGAAATTTGATAGAGAAGTACCTTGCATATAGGAGTAAAATACTGCCAATTTTGGCATCAATTCAAGTTCGTTTCGATACCGAATTAAATTTCTAGTGTTGGAGGTTCAAAACTGGAAATTCTTCTTCAGTCTTGAATCTTCTTCAACTTTGAGCTACCGTATCTCGGTACTCGAAACTCCGATTCTTGATCCGCTTGTTTTGCTATAAACCTCACTTGCAACTCTAATTGAGTTACAAATTTCAGAGGCCGGTTTGCAATGTGTGAATCGTGCCGAATTTTCAAAGTTGGCCGAAATCCAACTTAATTCTGCCTTGTACGCCGAGTCTGTATCTTCAAGCTCATTTTTGAGTACTTTCCACTTAGATTCATGGAAAGGTGTCTTCTAAGAACTTTTAACACTTTCCAAAAGGTTTCCAACGGTATAAAGTTTTCCAGTTTTGGACTTATATCGAGAGAGATACGAATTTTCAAAGATTTAGGATAAAACTGAAATTTCTCAATTTTCAAGGCAAAGGAGTTTTTCCAAAACTCTTAATTCTCTTAGTATTATTCAAACGTTTTGCCCTCGATTTTCATGATAAAAAACTCAAATAATATTGTACATAATAAAAGGCAAGTTGAACCTCGATTTACGAGTAATTGAGGTTCCTTTTGTGAAATAATCTTTAGATTGTACTAGTGTACAATCTTCCTTGATAAGTGTGTTATTTGGGTGATTATCCGCTATTAATTGCCAGGCGCACAAGGAGACATTCAAGAGGATCTTACTGTGGACACTTGAACTCCCAGAAAACAATTCTTATTGAATTGCTCGGTGAGTGTCAAGTGTGTGAATCTGTGATACTTGCTTATTTGTGGTAATTGTTGGAAGTTTTAAAAATAAGGGCGGGTGCGTACTTTACCGCACTCGTTCTAATTTCAAATGAATGACTGTAATGTATTGAATGAATGAAATGTATTGAATGAATGAATGAAATGCAATGTTATGTTATGATTACATATGTCGTTGGAGTGAACCTCCTCGACTTTCAAATGAATGGGGGACGCCCAAACTCATTGGCCGACCTTAAACTCGAGCCAGCAATGGCTTGGTCGGGGACTTTGGCGAGCCATGAGATATATATGAGCTCGACCTAATGAGAGGTCTTGCTTGGCATACTCGTGGAGTATCGCCTTACACATGACTTGTGGGCCCTTGAGGTGTACGGTGGACGGAGGGAAGTAAGTGGTGATCTACGGAAATGGAAATACCGACCCGGTTGATAGGAGGGTCAACGCGGGAAGGTATACGAATGACATCGGCAGAGCGAGTGGAACTTAGCTCCTGAGAGCTACTATATCCTTGAATTGTTTCTGATTACTTTTCCTGCTCGAATGGTTGATTGTTGAAATATCACGGTTTTATGCAATAAATTTGGGATTGCTATTTGAACAATGTGCTTGCATGTGTGTTCTTGGCCTCACGAGCGTTTAGCTCACCCTATAGTTGTTTTCCTTAACAGGACCGAATCTTGGAGAAGTATGGAGAAACCCTTCGTTGTACTTTTGTTAAGACTCCTGCTATATTTTGACTAGGCCCTGGTTTGGGTTGTACTTTTGGAAATTGTAAATTTGAAAAGTTTGGGCCCTGACGTGTATTTTGAATTTAAGTCGTATTATGTTTACCCGATTTACTGGTTACATGTTAAGTGACTTGTTAAATTTGAACGCTTCCGCACTATTTGTATTCATGTTGCTCCCTTCGAAATGTTTAGTTCGGATTTAAATTGAATGGAATTGCTTGAGTCCTGGCGAGAGCTGGGCAGGCGTCCGCGGATACCCTTTGGTCCGCCTTAGGGAGATGTGGGGCGTCACAAAATCTGCCATCCGTTGTATGGCTGTAGCTACTTGGTTATCAGCTTGGTGGTTCGCATTTTCATTTTCTACCCTTTCGGGTTCTGGTCTCCGTCCCCTACCTTTTCCTCGGCCTCGGCCTCGTCCCCTACATCCACCTCGGCCACCGGCTTCCATTTATTTTGAAAACTTTACCATATAAAACACCATATAAAACACACTAAATGATCAAAATTTTTGGACATGCATATACAGGTTTACGCCAAAGATATGCACAAATTAGCTAAAATGCAGTTAGTACCAAAACACTGAACATATCTATTTCAAAACAAATCAACAGGACAACAAAGTAATTCAAGTCAACGGCCCTAACGCAACTCTCCCGCGGAGCCCACCTAATCCACCAGCACCGCCTCGGCGGCCCTAGGGTGCAAACCTAAAGAATAGGTCCAAATAGCTAATTTCAACATTAAGTAAGAACCAAGTCGATTCACACTGGGATTGGCCATCTCCAAGTGCAATCAACTCAATCCCCACTTTACCTTATGGGAAAATTACAAAAGTCCAATATCAAAATCCTAGCATTCAATATTTACCTTAATAGCCAAGTACCCCACAGTCCGGCATCCTAAACGTTGAAACCTCGGATGCACTACAAAGATCTGAATCCTAAGTTCTGATACCAACTGTGACGACCCCACCTCCTCCTAAGGCGAACCAGAGGGCTTAGCGGGTCGCTTGCCCAACTCGCGCCAGGACTCGAAGTCAAAAGCAAATAAAAGCTAAAAGTACCAAAAGAGTACTATTCACATTATATACATCGGCAAAAAAGTTCTATTTACATCCCCAAAAGTAACTACCCATACCATTACATCCTTATGATTATAACCAAAATCAAAGAGTAGACCCTAAGAAGGGTCCTTACACGGATCACTATAATAGGAAAAACATATTAACTCTTCGGTTATTACAAACAAAACCCAACTATACTAGTGATGGTGCCAAAATTTCCCGCGTCGGCCCCTGCTAAGGAAAACAAAAGAAAAAGGGGTAAGCTATAAGCTTAGTGACTAACCAGGGGTAAAAATGTAATTTTTACATGTCAACATTTGCACAGTGAGAGCAAAGCAAAAGCAGAAAAGTAACACCACATGGTAAGGATACGGGTGGCTCCAAGCCAACTCATTTGTCGAGCTTGATCACTGGTTGACCCTTGAGATCCTGAGCCACACAGCTCGCTTCTCTTAAAGGATCCCACATAGAGAGACTATGAGCTCAGCTCAAGTCACGAGCAATAAATGCTCTAAAATATTTTTCAATCAATAAATGCTCTAAAATCGTAGTTCAAGCCATAAATGCTCCCAAATTGCGTCACAAGCAATAAATGCTCCGCAAATGTTTCACAAGCAATAAATGCTCCATAACAAATCACAAAATCATATTTCACAGGTATCAATAGCAACTAACGGGGTTTAGATCGAGTGCGATAAAGTACACCCTCGCCTAAGTGCCCATTTTTCATAGTAAACTCATATTAGTATTGAGTTACACAGAAACCCTGATTACTCACCTAAAGAGCAAGTATAACGAGAGAAAGTACGGAAATGAATTCAAGTCGTCAGCTAGTGGGCCCCACCGGTTCCGTCTAACCCGTCACCGCCTGTAGCAGAAGGTTGAGCCATATTATCACACAAACAACTACTAAAGTGTGTAAATTAAGCAAAACGGCAAAATTGGCACATGCATGTGCGGAATCGGCAAATGGAAATGGAAGCGGCCGGCAAACGGAAATGGGCATAGTTACTGTCCCAAACTGTTTTGACCATAAGTTGGGCTAAGAATGTCAGATTAGAGTGTATAAGATACCGTTTCGAAGCTAAAAGAAAAGGCTACAACTTTCATGAAGATACCTAAATCCGGATCTGAAAAGAAATAGGTCGAAAGTATGGAAAACAGTGCCAGAAGTTCGTACTTTAGGGTGACGGACAGGATATGTTTGCCGGACCATAACTCACAGCTAACAAATCCAAGTCAAGAAATTCTGTAAGGTCCAAAGACAACCTAAGAGGGGGGTGAATTAGGTTGATTAAAATCTTAATCAAATTTATGCAATTTTTGCTTAATAAAAATTTACCTTCTTTTCTAGTAATGATCAATCAAGTAGATTAGAAGAAGAGAGCAATATTGATTCGAAAAACAAGTATAGATAAGCAATGAGAATTTTATTAAACAAAAATGAATAAGATAGAATATCAAACAGATTGTCTACCAAGCTTTCCTCAAACTTGAAGACCAATCACTAGGTTGAGCAACTTCACTTTGATGAAAGATGATCAACTAGATGTACAATGGAGGGAGCACTTCCTCCTTGCCCTAAGCCTCACTTAGACAAGCTAAGAAGTTTTACAATCACTCAGAAAACCCTCAACAAAGCTACACTAATGAAACTTTCAACCACAAGAGAAATGCTCACAAGAAATTCACACCACTTGGAGAACAAATCTAGCTTTGGAGACTATTTTCTAGCTAAAATATCTCTTGAGATCTTGTAAACAAAGTGTGCAAAAGTCCTCTTCTGAATCAGAATCGTTTTTATTTAAAGGGAGCCAAAAATTGACTTCATTAATACTTCCAATGGATAGAAGGCAGATGAAGAGTCAGCTAGCCGTTGGAGCTGTCGGACGTCCGACGGCTTAGTCATCGTCCGATCCCATCGTCCGAAAATCAGTCAAGTTGTTGTTCGGACGTCCGATGGGATTTTATCGTCCAAGCATCTGTGTCCGAACGTCGTCCAGAGAGTTATCAAATCTTCGTGGAATTTTTAGGACGTCCGATGAGATTGATGTGCCTCCGAAGCATGCGTCCGATCCTTCAGGACGTCCGATGCTTCCTTACGAGCGTCCGACAGAGTCTTGGCAGAGAGTCATCAACACTTTGTGGAATTTTTAGGACGTCCGACACGTTCGATGTGCGTCCGAGGAGTACGTCCGATCCATCCGGACGTCCGATGCTTCCTCACGAGCGTCCGACAGAATCTTCTTCTTAATGATCTTCATCCTTTCGGACGTCCGACCGATTCCTTAGGACGTCCGACATGAGTGTCCTATTTTTGCTTCTTCTTTTGGTTGATTTTCATTTCTTGACATATTCGTACCTGATTCTTTGATAGGCAAAAAACACTTATATTTGAAGAGAGTTAGATAAACATTTCAAAGTCCTTTGTGATCATCAAAACCAAGAATAACATTCTCCCCCTTTTTGATGATGACAAAACAAAGGTTTGAAATGAGATTTGATGATTGCAATAAAAACTCCCCTTTCTCAATAGACAAGAACTCCCCCTTACTTAGTGAATCATAAAAAATTTTGAAAAACTCCCCCTCACTTGGCTGCCCAACCGAATTAAACAATTATCCAAAATATGACAATTAAGCAGCCAACATCCAACATTTTACCAATTCAATCCATCAGCCAATCCAAATTTAATCAAATCATCAATCATCAATCAATCCAGTCCTCTCCCCCTTTTTGTCATCACAAAAGGGCAATCAATCACATCCATCTCATCCACAAACATCATTCAAAAATACTTGAACATCCACACAATCATCCACAAAATTCATTACATCCACACAATCATCATTCAAAATACTTAAACAGTACCAAAAGAAACATAAACATAATCATAACCAAATGTTGAATTCATCTACATATCCATTGTTGAAAACCACAAACACATGAAATAGACAAATAAAATGCAAATGTCCTAAATGGTGAACTATGTGGATCCAGGTGTTCTTCGAGAGAGCTGATATTGGGAGAGGTCCTCCTCTTCAGTTTCTTCATCATCTGCAGCAGTCTCTTCAACTGGTGCCTTGCCTTTATCTAATGTGGAAGGGCCATGAGGAGTCACAGGAGTTGATGAACCAGGGTCTGGAATTGATGAGCTTGGATCAGTGGGGTGTGGTTCTTTGTCATGGGAAACTTCCTCAACCACAGGTGGGGGAAAAAGAAGGTTCTTTTTGTCTAGGAAGGCTGTTTGTTGCTCAGAGGACATGGTGAGCATTAGACCATGTTCTAGAAGAAGAACATGCTGTTTGAGTTCACGAAGGAGCTCAATCACTTCATCATTGGAGGAGGAAGCTGCTTTAGTGGCAGACTTCCTGGGATGAATGGGAGTGAGTGAAACAGATGAAGGATCATGTACAGTCTTAGACCTCTGTTCACTAGATGATGCCCCCTTATAAGCCCACAGATTATCTTTAAAAACAAGATTTTTCCTTTCAAAATATCCTTTGGTAAAGGCATAAGAAGATGCTTCTTTGGGACAAACACCTAGAATTGGAACTTTGTAAAACTCAAAAATCTTTTGAAGAAACTTTCCATAAGATAATTTTCTGCGAGAATCAGTGGCATAGCGAAGTAAAAACTTGCACATGACAAAACCAAAATCAATACGAATTTTTTCTCGAAAACAGTAAAAGAGATACAACTCCATTTTGTTTGCATCAGTTCTATGGCCATCAGTGGGTACAAGCAGGTTTGAAATGATTGAAAAGGCAATTAGATTCACAGGAGCAAGATCATTCAGTTTAGCATCCGCAGGGGAGGAAAAACTTCTTTTAAAATAAGTCAACATCTTAGCCCCATCAAAATGATTATCAGCAGTAGGATGCTCTTCATAGGAAAAGAAATTTGCAATTTTATTTTTGCATCCAGGTTCAATAGCAGTTTTTAAAATATCATTCACAAATTCAGAATCAAATACTAAGTCTACCCCATTAACCCTGGACCTAATCTCAGTTTGGTCAGTGCCTTTCCTAAGATTGGCAAAAAATTGATGCAGCAATTCAGGATAATAGACATTGGGCATAGAAATGAGATGTGACCATTTCTGCAAACCAAATAGACTCAGAATGGATTCTAAACCTATTTGGCGAAATTCAGAAGGATTTATGGTGCGTTGAGGGATGACACCTTTCTGGGATATCCAGGAGTGTTTGTCTTTAGCAGCATCATCAAAGAATGTAGGGAGTGTGGCTGATTTTGGAGGCGGTTGAGAAGAGGTTCCCTGTCCAGATTCAGGCTGAGAGGTGGGTTGTGGAGTAGGTCGTGACATTTGACCCTTTACGGCTCCTCTCTTGAAGCGCTTGGATGAACGTTTGACCGTAGGAAGATCCTCATCCTCATCCCTGAGTGGATGCTTGCATCCGGCAGTAACCTTTCCTCCTCTTAGATTCACCATTGTGCGAAATGTGTGGAATGAAGGATGCAAATGATGCACACAGTAGTAGGGAAGTGAATCGCACAGAAATTTTGGGACAAAAAGACCTTGAACAAGATTTGACAGAGCGGTTATGAGAAAGTAGGGTTTTGAGGGAAATTTGGGAATTTACGAATTGTTATGCAATTCGGTGAAATGATCAGGAGAAATGAATCGCAATCAACCAGGAAAAGATTTGTTTGAGTCAATTTGGGAATGAGAGCTTCATAATGGTATGAATTTGAGAGTGAGAAATGAGAGAGTTTTCGTCCGAGAGGAAATAGAAGAAGAAGAGTTTGAAGCAACTGAGGGAGAAAGTTATTTTAAAAAGTGAGCCGTTGCACTGTCGGACGGCCGAACGAAGTCGTGTGTCCGACAGCTTCGTCCGAACAGGTGTTTTCAAAAAAATAGCTGAAGAACATTATCGGACGTCCGAAGACTTTAAGAAATTTTAAGATGATTTTTCGATTATTCCTAATTTTGATATTAGATGAATGAACTGATCTAATGGCAAAGCTTTGGTAAAAATATCAGCAAATTGATCTTTAGAACAAACATAATTTACACAAATTTCACCTTTTTGAACAAGATCTCGAATAAAGTGGTGCTTTATATCTATATGCTTTGTCCTAGAATGTTGAATTGGATTTTTGGTCAAATTAATAGCACTAGTATTATCACAGAATATAGGCATGCAGTCATATAACAATCCAAAATCATTCAAGGTATGCTTCATCCATAAAAGTTGAGCACAACATGCACTAGCAGCAATATATTCCGCTTCGGTTGTAGACAGAGATATTGCATTTTGATTTTTGCTAAACCAAGCAACTAAGCAATTACCAAGAAAGTGACAAGTTCCACTAGTACTTTTTCTGTCCACACGACAACCACCAAAATCCGCATCCGAATATCCATATAAAGCAAATTCACAAGATCTAGCATACCAAAGACCATAGTCCAATGTACCTTTCAAATACCTAAAAATTCTTTTAACAGCATTTAAATGTGATTCTTTTGGACAAGATTGAAATCTAGCACACAAGCAAACAGCAAACATAATATCAGGTCTGCTTGCGGTTAAATAGAGTAAGCTTCCGATCATACCTCTATAGTGCTTTTCATCCACATGATTACCTTCTTCATCTTTGTCAAGTTTTGTAGAAGTGCACATTGGAGTTCCAACTTGCTTTGAGTCCTCCATGCCAAACCTTTTCAGCAATTCCTTGGTATATTTTGCTTGATTTATAAAAATTCCCTCAAGGGCTTGATGTATTTGAAGACCAAGGAAGAAATTTAATTCTCCCATCATACTCATTTCAAATTCACTTTGCATAGTGGTGGAAAAATCCTTGCATAAATACTCATTAGTAGCACCAAAAATAATATCATCAACATATATTTGCACAATAAGAAGGTCATGTAACACATGCTTAGTAAAAAGTGTGGTGTCCACAATACCTCTTTTGAAACCATTTTCAATCAAGAAACCACTTAATCTTTCAGACCAAGCTC
>NW_020862749.1:0-36567 GCF_003713205.1 Coffea eugenioides | reverse complement strand
CAGAATTACCAAAACAGGTTTGCAAATCACCAAAAACTGTAATCAGTATATCTCTGTCCATACAAGTCCAATTGCCGAAATTCCAAAGGCATAAGTTAGCTAAGTCATCCAGCTACATTTCATCAGAAGACACCAACTCCAAAATCCAAACCAATTCCAGTCAAAATAGCCAATTACTATCGCCGTTTTCGCATTCTGTCCAAAGCAGAACAGCTACAGTAATTTCGTCATATCTCACTCCACACTAATCCAAATAACCTGAAATTTTGCAGGCACATCAAACTCACCAATACCTACAACTTTCATGTTTTGAGAAAAGTCAAATTCGGCCTCTAACCCTATGATCCAAAACCGGACAGAATTGGGATTTTATGAACCCTAACTTTCCATTTTTCACACCAAACCCAAAATTGATTGCATTTAACTATAATTCACACTCACTAGAGTCATGTCCAACCATTACAATCCATCATACAAGCACCCAACATCAAGATCATATTAAACCAGAAAAATCATCAATAAAATGAAAAACTTCACCAAATCACTTCAAACCAAGAGAAAACCAGAAATTTCAGCACTTCAAGCACTACTAAGCATAATTTAAGCTTCATAGGGTGTAAGAGGGTGTTCAAGCTTCACTTACCAAGAAACAAGAGAGAAGAGGTTGTTGAACACCTTAAACCTTCAACCAAGCTTCAATAAACAACTTACTAGCACTAGAAGGTAAGATTGTATGGAATGGAATTGGATGTAACCAATGTTTTTGGTTGATTTGCAACAAGTAGAAGCTTGAATGGTGAAGAAAGTTTCTTCCTTCCTTGCTCAAGGTGGCCGGCCAACAAGAGAAGAAAAATGGTGATTTTTGTGCATTTTTTTGATATATAATCCTTTGGTCAAAAAAGTCAAAATTGGGAATAGTAATTCTTAAAAAACTTCCAATGAGGAGGTGACACTTGTCACCTCCATAAATGCATTCTTATCTTTCTTTCCTCTCTCACATCAATCACTTCACACATTCTACTTATCACTTAACACCCGATAAATTTTAAACAGTATCCGAAACTTAACCTTATTGGCCGAATTTTTCCGAACTTTTCGCACTAGTGGGTCCCACGTCCACTATTCACTCTTAATTTTCTAAAATTCTCCAATGCTAGAAAAATCATCTTAAAACTATAATTGCTCATAAAATCCACGAAGAAAATATTTCCAAGCCAGAAAATGCAGAAAACATGCAATTAAGGGGAAAATAAACCCTAGGATAATAATTAGGGTTTTACGGGTTCTCACACTCTCCCCCCCTTAAAAGAATTTCGTCCTCGAAATTTCTCACCTTAATTCTCGAAAAGGTTTGGGTATTTCTTTCGCATTTCCCCTTCCATTTCCCAGGTAGCTTCCTCAACTCCGTGGTTTCTCCATAGCACCTTCACTAGAGGAATCCGCTTGTTTCGGAGCTCTTTGACTTTTCGATCGAGTACTTGGACTGGTTTCTCTTCATAGGCCAGTGATTCATCTACTTCGATATCCTCCGGTTGTAAAACATGAGATGGGTCAGGATGGTACTTCTTTAGCATCGAGACGTGGAATACATCATGGAATCGAGATGGACTGGATGGCAGTTCCAGTCGATACGCGACCACTCCAACCCTCTGAAGAATCTTGTAGGGTCCGACGTACCGTGGTTGAAGCTTCTTTCCTTTACCCGTTGTAAGACTTCGTAAGGGTGTGATCTTGAGAAATACGTAGTCCCCAACTTCAAACTCCAAGTCTTTTCTTCGGTTATCCGCGTAGCTCTTTTGGCGACTTTGGGCAGTTTGGATTCGTTGCCGTATCAACTTGACCTTCTCGTGTGCCTCTTCCATCCATGGAATAGTTGTCGGGTCCAGTGCTTTCTTTTCGCCAACCTCGTCCCAGTAGATCGGTGAGCGGCACTTGCGTCCGTAGAGAGCTTCGTACGGAGCCATTTGAATTGACGAATGGAAGCTATTGTTGTACGCAAATTCTACCAAGGTCATGTGCTGACCCCAATTGCCTCCAAAGTCCAGAATACAGGTTCGTAGCATGTCCTCAAGAGTCTGAATCGTCCGTTCTGACTGGCCATCCGTCTGAGGGTGATAGGTAGTGCTTAAATTGAGTTTCGTCCCCAGGGTTTCTTGGAACTTCTGCCAAAATCGTGATACAAACCGTGGATCCCGATCAGAGACAATGCTCACAGGCACGCCGTGTAATCTTACTACTTCATCCATGTACAATCGGGTCAATTTGTCCATTGAGTACTTCATGTTCACCGGCAAGAAATGGGCCGACTTGGTTAATCGATCAACGATCACCCAAACGGCATCGTGTCCTCTTTGCGTCCTCGGTAAACCTGAAACGAAGTCCATGGTGATGTTTTCCCACTTCCACTCGGGTATCTCCAAGGGTTGTAACAGACCTGATGGTTTTTGATGCTCTGCCTTCACTTGCTGGCAAATGAGACATTTCTGTACGTATTGAGCAATTTCCTTCTTCATATTGTCCCACCAATAGGTTCCTTTTAGGTCTTGATACATCTTGCTGCTGCCCGGATGGATTGTATACTTGGACCGATGAGCTTCCTCCAGAATCTCCATTTTCATCGACTCCACTTTCGGTACCACTATTCGGTTCCGATACTTCAAAATACCCTCAGGACGCAAATTAAAGTCCGTAGTTTCTCCCTTATCCACTTTCTCTTTCCATTTCTGTACCATCAAATCTTCTTTTTGTGCCTCTTTAATACGTTCCAGTAGAGTGGAGGTAACCCTAACATTGCCAAATATCACCTTATGGCTCCCTAGACAGGGTTTCCACTCGCACACGGATTCTAGCAAACCCCACTCCTTAATCATTAGCCCTGCTATTTGCACCTTACGACTTAAGGCATCTGCTACCACATTTGCCTTTCCCGGATGGTAATTGATTGTACAGTCGTAATCTTCCAGAAATTCCATCCACCTTCGTTGCCTCATGTTGAGTTCCTTCTGGGAAAAGAGGTATCTAAGACTTTTGTGATCCGAAAACACTTCAAAAGTTACCCCGTATAGGTAATGCCTCCACTTTTTCAGAGCAAACACCACTGCGGCTAATTCTAGATCATGAGTCGGGTAGTTCTGCTCGTGAAGCTTCAATTTTCTAGAGGCGAAAGCAATCACATTCCGGTTCTGCATCAAAACGCACCCCAGTCCTTCTCGCGACGCATCCGCATATACTACAAACCCGTCCACTCCATTTGGCAAGACCAGTACTGGAGCCATGGTCAGTCTTTTCTTTAATTCCTGAAAACTTGTTTCGCATCGGCCGTTCCAGATAAACTGACCATGCTTCTTTGTCAAGTCAGTTAAAGGTCCTGCCAGTTTGGAAAAATCTTTAATAAACCGTCGGTAGTACCCAGCTAGCCCTAGAAAGCTACGAATTTCTGTGGGAGTTTCTGGCCTCTTCCAATTCGTCACGGCCTCGACCTTCGCCGGGTCCACCGAAATACCTTCGTGGGAGATCACGTGCCCTAGAAACGCTACTCTCTCCAACCAGAACTCGCATTTACTAAACTTGGCATACAGCTGATGTTCCCTCAATGTCTGCAATACCATTCTCAAATGCTTCTCATGCTCCTCACGTGTCTTAGAGTAGACCAAAATGTCATCGATAAACACAACAACAAATCGGTCTAGATAGGGTTTGAAAACCCTATGCATTAGGTCCATGAAGGCGGCGGGAGCATTAGTCAGTCCAAAGGGCATAACGGCAAACTCGTAATGCCCGTATCTCGAGTTGAAAGCAGTTTTCGGAATGTCCTCCTTCCTAATCAACAACTGATAGTATCCCTGTCGAAGATCTAACTTTGAGAAGACCACTGCTCCTTGCAGCTGGTCAAACAACTCGTCGATGTGGGGCAGTGGATACTTATTCTTGATCGTAACGTTATTCAGCCCCCTATAGTCAATACACATCCTCAACGTGCCGTCCTTTTTCTTCACAAATAGGACCGGAGCTCCCCAAGGAGACTCACTCTCGTGAATGAATCCCCGCTCCAACAGATCTTGCAACTGCAACTTAAGCTCCTTAAGTTCTGCAGGCGCCATTCGGTAAGGGGTTTTTGAGATAGGTGCAGTTCCAGGCAACAAGTCTATGCGGAATTCTATCTCTCTTTCCGGAGGTAAGGCTACTAACTCATCAGAAAATACATCCGGAAATTCCCTCACTATGGCCACGTCTTCTACTTTTAACTTATCCGTAGGGGTATTAATTAAGAAGGCCAAAAATCCTTGCGCCCCTTTACTTATCAGTTTCCTAGCTCGAATGCCCGAAATGAGAGCAGATGAGGCTAACCTACCCCTTATATCCAACCTTAAGGTTGCCTCACCAGGAATGCGAAATTCCACTATCTTCGTTTTACAATCCAGTTGGGCGTTATATTTGGCTAGCCAGTCCATACCTAAAATCACATCGTACCCCGTAATGGATAAGCTAATCAAGTCCCCTAAAAACCTCCTTTCACCTACCCATACGTCGCAATCCCTATAGACCATACTAGTCACCAAACGTTGATTCCCCGTAGGTGTACTCACCTCTAAGTCATATGGTAAGCTAGCAGGTTTTATATCGATGCCACACATGAAATCAGGGTTAACAAACGAATGAGTGGCACCAGGATCAATTAACACTTTAGCAAAGCGGTGGAAAATAGGGATCGTACCTTCCACCACCTCGGAAGACTCTGGGACCTGATGGGGCTCTAAGGAATAAACCCTAGCTGGAACTTTAGGCTTGGATCCGTCTCCCTTGGCTGGTCCAGTATTAGTCCTCGGCGGTAGTTGACTTCCCTGTCCGTCTTGTTTCAGGACCGGACATGTAGCCAGCTGATGGTCCGCACTTCCACACCGCAGACATTTCCCCAATTTCCTCCAGCAATTGTCCTCGGTGTGGTTTGTCTTTCCACAGTGCCCACAGGGACCACGAGGTGCCAAAGCCGCGCTACTCTGAGCATTTGCCCTCTGTCCTCGCCCAGCTTGGCCACCCCTGAACGGAGTCCCTCTGCCTGATCCAGATTGTCGACCACCACCCGATCCTCGTCCAAACTTCGAGGGAGTGCTCTTCTCACCTTGTCCGGACGTACTCCCAGGAAAACCACGCTTCTTAGCCTGGAAGTTTCGGACCTGCAGCCGTGCACTCTCAACCCGTTGGGCTTTTTCCATTGCCTCACTAAAAGTAGTGATTTGAGCCGCCGCGAGGTCTTTCTGGATCTCGACATTCAAACCCTGAATGAAGCGCCTAACCCGTCGTTGCTCAGTTATGATTAGCTCAGGCGCGAATTTGGACAAGCGGGTAAATTGACTCTCGTACTCCGCCACAGTCTGAGCCCCTTGCCGGAGCCGGATAAACTCGTCCTCCTTCCTCTCCTGGACAAGAGGAGGGAAGAACTTGGCATTAAATTCTCGGATGAAGTTCACCCAAGTCCTCGGTGTCTGCTCTCGTTCCCATTTCTGCCTAATTACGTTCCACCAGGAACGGGCAGCCCCTTCAAGTTGAAACACGGCAAAAGTGACCTGCCGTTCGTCTGGGTAGTGTAGGGCCGCGAAGATATCAACCATTTTCTCAAGCCACTTCTCGGCGACGTCAGGGTCGGGTCCCCCAATAAACTTTGGCGGGGAAAACTTTTGGAAACGTTCTAGAGCTCTATCTTCGCTCTCATTATGATGGCCAGGGTTTCCGGGGTTTCCAGGGTTAGGGTTTGGGTTCTGGCCCTGTTGTTGCACTACTTGTGCAAGTAGATTGGTCATTTGCTGCATAGCAGCAGCTATTTGAGCATTGGGGTCTATTTGGGGTTCAGGAATTGGGCCAGTAGAAGCTTCCCCAGTTTCTCTAACCGGTGTGGGTTGTCTAATACCGCGCCCACGCCCCCGACCACTCCGAGTACCTTCCATGAGTTCACTCGGTCTAGGCAAAAGTACTAATCCAAAGCAGTAATAAAGCAAGTAAGTAACACATAAACTTGCACATTAACACACAGTTATACGTCGCAAACATGAGCACAAACACACATATATACAAGCCAAACATTTATACAAGCAGTCAGTCAAGTACGGCCAAAGCACGTACGTACACAAAAGATCCACCTGAGGATAGGCCTATCAAAAGAGATTTACACGTAGCTAACTCTACATCCAAAACGGTTAGCTAAGGCTCTATCCCTATCCCTATGTACATTCAAAAACCACCACTATCCAAAAGAGGCCTAAAAGTCAGGGCCTAGTCGGTCGCTGGGGTCTGGGACCCAGGCGATGGGGTAGACTCCTCCCCAGGGTCGGCCTCCGCACACGAAGCCTCATCACTACATTCTTCCAGGCCGTCGTCACATAAATTAAGGATCGCCTCAGCGCGACCCCGGACCTTGCGAGCTCGCTTGAGCTCTCGCTCTCGAGCCTCCTTTAATTGAGCGCAAAGGTCGTCCACTCGATCTTCGGCCTCAAACATGTCGTATTCTAACTCTTTTATACGCGCCGCTTGCTTATCCTTGGTCGCCCTATCCTGGATAGCATCGACCTCCAGTCGAGCATTCTCTCTTGCCAACCCCTTGCGCTCTTTATCTAGCGCAAAAACGAGGGTGTTCGGGTAGGCATACCTCTCCTTACATGGACACCGTCGAAGACGGTTCGAAGGGCTCCAACGAATGACGGCCCCTCCCGGCCGTATCTGATAGGGGATCACGGGGAGTACTTTACGAGGTCTAGCCCCCGAAGGACTAGCACTAGGGTCACCCTGTTCGGCCATCCTACATCACAAGAACATGTAATCATAAATATCAGCTTAAAGGCCAAAAACAACAATCCGCAAGTCAAACAGTCCTATAACACCCAGGCTAATTCAAACCTAGGCTCTGATACCACCTGTGACAGCCCCACCTTCCCCTAAGGCGAACCAAAGAGGTTAGCGGACTGCCTGCCCAGCTCTCGCCAGGACTAACGGTGCAGTATAAAGCGATCTATCACGTTTGAAACTTATAACGCGCGCAACAAGGCAAAAGGACAAAATATCCCAAAATAAAAGAAACGAACTCCAGAGTCGGCCATGAATAGTAACCGACCCGTCCGAAACCCAACCAAGCATCGAAAAACATATACAACATAACATTAGCCATTTACAAGCCACAACGGCAAGCCAAAACCATTCACTAAGGAAGTACACATTCGATTTGCCTATCAAAAGGAAATGAATCCCGTGATACATTAGGGTTTCACTTCAAGAGCTATACAAAAGACATTTACAAGCTCAGTATGGCAATTGACTATCCAGTCCATTTTCAAAAGCAATTATATTCCTGTAAGGAAAACAAATAACACGGAATGAGCCAAAGCCCAGTGGTATACCACCCAATAAGCAATCAAAGTCATATAAGAATGAACCTTCATTTAAAGTGCGTAAATAAGCAATGAAGCAAAACGGTAAAAGGATACGGTCGGCTCTCAAGAGCCCAATTCCACGCTTGCCATCTTGATCCAATCTCATTGACCCTCCGTCAATGTTAAGAGTACCAAACCGTAGACTTCACTATACTCCCATTCCTTCCACCCAACATACCCCAACCGGGCCCGCACTCCAATTCAGTAGTTTTTGGTAATACTCGAGTTTACCGGAACCAAGGGTCTCATTACCACAAGGTTCCCCAGTACAGTCCCCGTGGCAATTCAATCTTCACGACCAAGCCCTCGCCGGCTCGATCCAATTGACTACCATACGGGGTTGAGCTCAGTAATACAATAAGGTCGTTGGACATCGTCCAAACAACACCAAATCAGTTTCCATAAAATGGAATTCACCAACCAATATATCAAGTTCAGTAATGCAGTAAAACGGTAGCCAATCAGTGACAATATCAAAAGAGGTGAGGGCGGTCAAGTACACCCTCACCTTAATCAATTTCAATATCCAAGTAAGCCATCAAGGCATCACATAACATTTAACAAAGCCACATAGTAACAATTTAGTGAGTGGTATACTCACCAAGTGAGAAAATGGTGTTTCATACACCGTGATCACCAAGACGTCGTGAGCTACCGTCACGCCCTAGAATCACATAACAAATGCAATGAGACTCGATACCGAGCCATAAACAACACTAATTCATAACCCCAATAGGGTTTCATATGCATAAGTAGGCATGATAGCAAACCAGCAATTAATATATGACCTTAACTTAAGCCTTAATAGAAAAACCGTGTTTGATCTTATAATGCGGTAATGGCACAACTCTCACTACAATTATCGGTTGGGGGTGTAAGACCCACCATTTCGAAGCTATGAAACAGGGCTACAACAATGTAGAAGGTCACTCAATCCAGTTCCTAGCTTAACTAGGTCGAAAGTGCCAAATACTATACCAGAATTACCAAAACAGGTTTGCAAATCACCAAAAACTGTAATCACCAAAAACCGAAATTCCAAAGGCATAAGTTAGCTAAGTCATCCAGCTACATTTCATCAGAAGACACCAACTCCAAAATCCAAACCAATTCCAGTCAAAATAGCCAATTACTATCGCAGTTTTCGCATTCTGTCCAAAGCAGAACAGCTACAGTAATTTCGTCATATCTCACTCCACACTAATCCAAATAACCTGAAATTTTGCAGGCACATCAAACTCACCAATACCTACAACTTTCATGTTTTGAGAAAAGTCAAATTCGGCCTCTAACCCTATGATCCAAAACCGGACAGAATTGGGATTTTATGAACCCTAACTTTCCATTTTTCACACCAAAACCAAAATTGATTGCATTTAACTATAATTCACACTCACTAGAGTCATGTCCAACCATTACAATCCATCATACAAGCACCCAACATCAAGATCATATTAAACCAGAAAAATCATCAATAAAATGAAAAACTTCACCAAATCACTTCAAACCAAGAGAAAACCAGAAATTTCAGCACTTCAAGCACTACTAAGCATAATTTAAGCTTCATAGGGTGTAAGAGGGTGTTCAAGCTTCACTTACCAAGAAACAAGAGAGAAGAGGTTGTTGAACACCTTAAACCTTCAACCAAGCTTCAATAAACAACTTACTAGCACTAGAAGGTAAGATTGTATGGAATGGAATTGGATGTAACCAATGTTTTTGGTTGATTTGCAACAAGTAGAAGCTTGAATGGTGAAGAAAGTTTCTTCCTTCCTTGCTCAAGGTGGCCGGCCAACAAGAGAAGAAAAATGGTGATTTTTGTGCATTTTTTTGATATATAATCCTTTGGTCAAAAAAGTCAAAATTGGGAATAGTAATTCTTAAAAAACTTCCAATGAGGAGGTGACACTTGTCACCTCCATAAATGCATTCTTATCTTTCTTTCCTCTCTCACATCAATCACTTCACACATTCTACTTATCACTTAACACCCGATAAATTTTAAACAGTATCCGAAACTTAACCTTATTGGCCGAATTTTTTCGAACTTTTCGCACTAGTGGGTCCCACGTCCACTATTCACTCTTAATTTTCTAAAATTCTCCAATGCTAGAAAAATCATCTTAAAACTATAATTGCTCATAAAATCCACGAAGAAAATATTTCCAAGCCAGAAAATGCAGAAAACATGCAATTAAGGGGAAAATAAACCCTAGGATAATAATTAGGGTTTTACGGGTTCTCACACTAATCTCATTGAGTTCTTGGATATCTAGATCAAAACTTGAGTTCCTTGGAATTCTTAGTTGTTTACAACAACAATCTTGAAGTTCTTGAAGCTTTGGTTGAGATTCTTGAACCCTTGAAACCCCAAAATCTGTCTTGACTAAAAATCATAGGACTTGGGCTGTTGAGGGAGAGAAACCATCACCGAATTGTGTTTCTTGAATTCTGGAAATTAATTCTTGAATTCTTCAACGAATCTTGAAGCTTGTTGGGGGTTTGGGAACCAAATTTCGAACCAATCAGGGCTGCCCAAAAAAATTCCAGCCGCAACCCTAGTTTGTTTCAAGTTCTTGGCTGAGGTATAAAAAAAAGAAAAAAAAGAGGAACCATCAGCCACAAAATTGTCTTGAAAACCTCCAGTAATTGAGAGTTGAGTGTGTCCAAAACAGTCCCAAACGACTACAACATCATCAGCCACAAAACAACCATTAAACCCTACTCTAAGTCCAAGTTGGATTAGGTTTGCTTAGTCTAAATTGAGCAAGCTGTCCAAGTTCTTTTCAATTTCGTTTGACAGCCTACAAAATCCTTGTTGGGATAGGGGAAAAAAGGGGAATATTTCCAGAATTAATCCAAGAACTTTTCACTTGTCAATATTTCCTAAAATCTGGTGCAACAAGAACAAGTGACAATAACACCTATAGGCGATTGTTCTTGAGTTTAATCCTATAGTCTCTTTGAGTCGGTTGTTAGCTTACATTTTCCAGAAAATTTCAGCCATAAAAACTCATCTTAAGGTCTGGGTTTCGTGTCTCAAACTTCCAGATTTTAAGTGTCGGTCATTGGGTCATTGTTGTGTCATACAACTAGTACTCTTCCCACAAATTTCCAGCTTCAATTATTTCACTCCAAATCTGATCGAGCTACATTTGAGTATGTTCTTGTGCGAAGTTGGTTGGCTTTTGAGGGAATTCTTCTAATTTCTTCGAGGGAAGCAAGCGAGGCTTCGAGAACATATTGGTGAGGAATATTTGAGGGAACTTTGAGTGAAACACGAGTGTGAGAGCAAACACGTAAGGGAGTGAAGTGAGGAATATTTTATTTCACTAACGTTGTTTTGCAGGTGTAATAAAACATGTCACGTGAAAGTGAAGGAATGCCTCAAACCGTTGATATCAAAATGCTTGCTGATATGTTGGAAACGAGATTCAAAGGGATGTGGGGAAAAATGTTAGCCGATGCTTTAGACCCTATTCATGAGAAGTTGGTGGGTAGTAACTCCCAAGGCACTCCTAATCCTTCCAAAACCAATCATAGGAGACGATACGTGGAGGAGTCCGTGAGTTCCAATGATGAAGAGGAGGAACCCTTTAAGCGTTCCAAATCCAAGTCAAGGGGACCAGATAAGCCCTCCGACGTTTTTAAAGGAATTAAAATGAAAATTCCAAAATTTAAGGGACGGTCGGATCCGGAAGCATATTTGGAATGGGAGTCCAAGGTTGAGATGATTTTTGCTTGTCAAGATTATACGGACGAACAAAAGGTGAAGTTAGCCGTGATTGAATTTAATGAGTACGCCGTAGTATGGTGGGATCAACTTATCACATCTCGACGAAGGAGTAAACTACCGGAGATTGGGTCTTGGACCGAGTTGAAGGGGATGATGAGGACCCGATTTGTGCTGAGCCATTACTATAGAGATTTGTACCAACGGTTACAAACTCTTACGCAAGGCACTAGGAGTGTTGATAAATATCACAAGGAGATGGAGATTCTCATACTAAGGGCCGATGTTCAAGAAGACAAGGAAGCAACCATGGCAAGATTCTTAAATGGACTTCGACTTGAAATTGCCGAGAAAGTCGAGTTGGAGCATTATTTAGAGCTTCATGAGTTGGTGGCAAAAGCTGAAAAGGTGGAGCATCGTCTCAAGAGGAGGGGTAACACACGGACTGGATATTCTTACTCTACCCCAAACTCGAGACAATTCACTCCAAGGAATGAGCGAAGGAGCAAGGACCGAGGAGGTTTCAATCGAGCCAAAACTGAATCTCCTACCAAGGCAAAAGTCAAGCCATCTAAAGGGGATAACAAAGGAAAATTGGTGACCAACCAAGCCAAAGTAGGAGGACGAGATGATCGATGCTTCAAATGCCAAGGGAGGGGACACATTGCCAAGCATTGTACTAACCAACGAATCATGCTAGTCCTGCCTAATGGGGAAATTGTTACAGATGATGAAGCCGAATATGCCGATATTCCACCATTAGCTTAAGATGAAGAAGACTCGGATGAATGAGCAGAACGTGCACTTGAAGGTGAAGTGGGGTTCAAATTTGTTGCACGACGAGCCTTAACCGCACGACCTTTAGAGGATGATGAGCCATGAGAGAATATCTTCTATACACGCTGCTTAGTCAAGGACAAGTTATGCAGCCTTATTATTGATAGCGACAGTTGCACGAATGTTGCTAGTACTACTGTCGCGCCCCACTTTTTGAAATGGTGTGAAAGTAGTGTGTGGAATATGTATGTGAATGTGTGTGAAAATGAAAATAAAAGGCCGTGGAACTTGAAAATGCGACGATTTGGCCAAACAGAGTTCAAAAAAGGTTTTTTGCATGGAAAATGGAGTCGCCACTTGGTATAGAGTTAGGGTGTACCAAATCACCTAAAAATGAATTTTTTGGAAAGCAAAGTAAACAAACCCCTTTTTAAGAACTTTTAGGTCTACGTAACCAAAGAAAGGGATCGGGGTCACATTTGATAAGGGAGAAGGCAAAGGCAAAGCCTAAGGCACTCCCTTACCCTAGCCAAAGCTAGTTGCGTGATTTAGCCCCACGTTTCCTAATTCTTCTGCCCAAAATATGCGTTGCATGTTGGATATGACTAATGGATATGAAAGAGAAATGCAATCCTAAATCTAAAATGTCTCTTACGAGGCTTTTTGGTCCCAACCACATGAGTTGTGGTGGCCAATAAGGAAAGTCCTCATAGAGGTCGCGAATGATGCAAATGAAGACTCAAATATGAGAGCAAGTGTGAAAACGTAAGAAAACGTGCATGTGTGCGAATGTAAGACAAGTGCATGTGTGCAAAATGAGAAAATAAAGGTGTTTGTGTGCAAATAGATGAAAATATGATAGTAGATACATATAAGTGCAATTGGGTGCAATTTGTGAGGTAGAAAAACAAGTGACAAGAAGAAAAATGTGTGAACATGGCATTTGCATTGAGAAGGATATAAGTAGTGAGAAAATGTGGATAAGAGGGTGAGGGAGTGACATGATGAGAATGAAAGTGTATGAACCTATAGGAATGCATCAAGTCGGGTACGGGAATGACTCCTAACTTCATGACTTTAATTTTCCCTTTGATTAGAAGGAAGAACTAGCGTGCTAAGGCTATTTTGTAGCCACACTCGCTCGTTTCCCTTATCGAAAGGGGACTCTCAAGCAAATGTACCCTATAACTAGCATGAGGATGCAAAAATCTAAAATGAAGGGAAAAGGATTGGAGGAGCATGCCAAATGTTAGAAAACTAAGAAAAATGTATGAAATGTAGTGAAACATGCAAGTATGTGCTAACGAGAGGGGACGGCCTATTGGGTCTAGCGTTGGACTAGCCCATATCTATGAATTCCTACTAGCGTTGGACTTGTGGAAAACGGGACAATGAGCCACAACTAGCGTTGGACTAGTGTGGTGACGTGCATTCATCCATTACATTCATCTATGACTATAGAAAGCAAGTAGGCATGCCAATCACCTATAAACATGTAGCATGCTCGACTAAATGCAAGAGCCTAATAAAGCAAATTAACACGTAGCAACAGAAGCAAGCAATCAATCTAATGAACCTATCACATTTGCTAACTAAAACGGAAGGGGAAGGGGAAAAATGAATAAAAATGCTCTCCGAGCCCTATCTATTACAAGCCAAGAGGTGTACACATACCCCATAAATAAATAAAAGAATGACTTAACAAAAGCAAAAGTAAATGAAATAAATGAAATGAATTAAGGAAAAGCAAAGAAAGCCAAGTAGACATGCAATTCTCATTTAGCACGTTGGATCACATAGGGGAGAGGCAAAAATAAGGATTAGAGAGTACCTCCCTTGCATTGAGATCCTAAATGAAGCGAAATTGCTTATTGTACCCTCCAAAATAATAAAAGGGTCAAGGCATCACTTTAATCAAGAAATAATCATATGAAAAACGAATAAGCACGAAATGGAATCAATCCAAGGCGTTTAAGGAGAAGGTGACCAACCCATGTAAAAATTAAAACAAGTAATGGCTCGTTCGCAAAAGCTCAAGGAATTGGAAGGGCCAATTTGATTAATCTTTTAATTATTGGGGCCACGGTGAAACAAGAGGAGACTTAAGGGGTTGGAATGTAATTTTTCTGAAAGTTTTTCATGCAGCTCATGCAATCCACGAAGGGAAAGACAAACTTCTGCAACATTTTGCCCTTAAGCCTTCAGCAGCCAAAACAAACATCCGAACGCAGCTGGCTTTGAAAACCAATTCTTTGATCAAAATCATAGCGTGAAACTAGGCCACAAGGCCCATAATTTTAATCATCAAACACCAAAATTTGGTTGCAGGATTCAAACAAGGAACTGGAATTGACCGAAAGGAAAAGGAAAAAAAATGCATCAAAGTTTCAGCAAGCTATGAAGCTTTCGGCAACCGAGAATGAATCAGGATTTTTCAACCAAGCATCAAAAGTTTTGGATTAAGGCAAAAGCCACAACAATACTACAACTCAAACAATCAACAAACATAGAAAGAAACAATGCAAGCTCTTAAAATTTTATGCAGGCCTATGGACGAAACTGCTGCAACAACCTGCTGCATTTTCAGTTAGCCCAAAAGTGATTGTGCGATGGGAAAGGAGAATGAACTAATGTGGGCTCGTGTGGACTTGGGATAGTGAGAAGGGAAAAATGCAGCTCTATGATCTAAGCAACATGACACACAATTCCAACATCCCAACAAACCAAAACATAGAAGGAGAATCACACAAATGCTAGAGCAAAATTGCAGCAAGCATTCAGCAACCAGATTCGTTCATTTCCTAGCAAAGTGTTTGATCAGTAGTTCAAATATTGTAAACTCCAAACGTACAAACTCATCACCAAAACCTTCCTTTTCTTTCCCTTTAAACCATATTAGCATGCCACTTAAGTGTAAGGGTCGATAAACAGCCACGGAAAAAAAACAGAACAGAAAATGCAACTTCTTTTGTTTTGGCCGCAGAATTTTACAGCTATGAGTTCATGTATATTAAATGCAGAACATTGCATTAGCCTCTCCAATGATCAATTAGGCACAAAGGTTAAATGGTAAACTGGATAACCACTCCCATTTTATGGACTGTAGCGACATGAAGGACAACAGAAATGTAGCTTTTCTTAGCAGTATGAGGTTGCAGCAAAACGATCTAGAAAGGCATGCTAACTCTGACTCAGATTTCCAGAAAATAAAGCAGCCAAAACCTGAACTAAGAGACCTAATTAAGCTATCAACTTTGATAGAAAAAGGAACAGATCCTTGGGCAAAGAATGGACTGAAGGAAAGGTGGAGGGAAGCAACAGGGAAAAGATCGAAGATTACCTCTTCACTGCCTTCGGACTTGAATCTGCAGCCGGCATCCGCAAGAGGTTGAAGAGGCCCTACCAGAGATTGAAAAGATGAATCTTTGCAGACTTTGGTGAAGAAAGCGCGGGCATGAGATTCTGGCCTCTGAGCTTCTTCCCTTCTTGGTCTGGTTTTCCTACTCCTTCAACTCTCTCGGCTCCATTTCTGTTTCTTCCGCTGTCATCCTCTCGTTTGATTTCTTTCAGTTTTTCTGGTTTTCTCGGTCTTTCCCTCATTAGTCTCCAGTCTCTTCTCACTCTGGTTCTCTCCTTTCCATTTCTAAAACCTAGCCGACCTCCCCAGATTCTCCAACAACTCTCCCTTAGCCCTCCGTAGCCTCTCTGGTTTCTTTTTGGCCGTCACTTTGTGCTCTAAACCCTCAGCTCTCGTTTGGTTTCTTGCTCTCCATTGTTGACTCCTCTCTAAACCCAGCCTTTCTCACAGCCAACCTCCCTTCTCTCTTTCTATCTCCAAACCTAGCCGTCCCTCCCTCTTTTAGATTTTCAGCCGTCATATCTCTCTCCTTTCTTGAACCCTTAGCCTTTCCTTTTATATCCTATCCAAACTCCTTAAACCTCATCTCAATGGCTCTAAATGAACTCGGCTCCTTCCCTTATTGTTAGCCATAGGATTTGCCAGAAAATGGTTTTGTTTTCACGCTGCTGCATGCGGCTCTCTTTTTTTTTTTTTTTTTTTTTTTTTTAATAATTTAACAAAATTGATAATAAAAATAAGTAAAAAAACAACAATTTAATTAACATGGGATAAAAATAAATAAACTAGATATAATAAACAGCAAAGTTGCAATTTTTCATTTTTTCTTTTCATTTTTCTTCATTTTTCATTTTCATCATTTTTCCAGGAAAACATTAAGCCTATTTTTTCTTCTTTTTTCTTTTAAGAAAATATTGAATTTAAATCAAAACAACTAAAACATAATTTTTGAATGCATTTTTTCTTTTTTTTCGAGAAATTCTATGCTAAAACTTAAAAATAAAATAAAAACTAAAAAGTGAATGAACCTAGTACGACAAATAAAAACTAAAAAAGGTAAATGAAATTACACTGAAAATTTGGTGTCTACAGTTTGCCCCTCTTTGTCTGAGTTTTGGAAAAACTTGAGACAAAGAAATAGACACCAAATACTTACCTGTGTTATTCGACCACAAAATGATTCCAACGGACAAGAATTTTAAACGGGACTGACCCGAACATGTAATTTAAACGGGACTGAGCCGAACAGTAATTTAAAACGGGACTGACCCGAACAGAAATTTAAAATGGGACTGACCCGAACAGAATTTAAAACGGGACTGACCCGAACAAGAAATTTAAAACGGGACTGACCCGAACAGGAATTTAAAATGGGACTGACCCGAACAGGAATTTAAAACGGGATTGACCCGAACAGGGAATTTAAAACGGGACTGACCCGAACGAATTTAAATCATGGGACTGACCCGAGCAAAATTTAAATCATGGGACTGACCCGAACAAATTAAAATCATGGGACTGACCCGAATAAAATTTAAAATCATGGGACTGACCCGAACAAACTTAAAATCATGGGACTGACCCGAATAAAACTTAAATCATGGGACTGACCCGAATAAAATTTAAAATCATGGGACTGGCCCGAATAAAAATTTTAATTCATGGGACTGACCCGAATAAAATTAAATCATGGGACTGACCCGAACAAACTTAAAATCAATGGGACTGACCCGAATAAAAACTTAAAAATCATGGGACTGACCCGAATAAAGTTTAAAAGTCATGGGACTGGCCCGAATAAAATTAAAATCATGGGACTGACCCGAATAAAATTAAAATTATGGTGCACACTAGTGGGACTGACCAACGGCTAGTGGCGATGCAAAAGAAATGCTCACTAGTGGGACTGACCCAACGGCTAGTGGCCGCACTAGTGGCGATGCAAAAGAAATGCTCACTAGTGGGACTGACCCAACGGCTAGTGGCGGTGTAAAATGAAATGCTCACTAGTGGGACTGACCCAACGGCTAGTGGCGGTGTAAAATGAAATGCTCACTAGTGGGACTGACCCAACGGCTAGTGGCAAGATAAAAGAAATGCACACTAGTGGGACTGACCCAACGGCTAGTGGCAGTACAAATGAAAGGCACGCTAGTGGGACTGACCCAACGCAAAATAAAAGAAATGCGCACTAGTGGGACTGACCCAACGGCTAGTGGCAGTGCAAATGAAAGGCACGCTAGTGGGACTGACCCAACGGCTAGCGGCAAAATAAAAGAAATGCGCACTAGTGGGACTGACCCAACGGCTAGTGGCAGTGCAAATGAAAGGCACGCTAGTGGGACTGACCCAACGGCTAGCGGCAAAATAAAAGAAATGCGCACTAGTGGGACTGACCCAACGGCTAGTGGCAGTGCAAATGAAATGCTGGCATGCATGAAGAAACTGTATAAGATTTACTTGGAAAATTATCCAAAAATTTGCCTCAGTGCAATGAATTGGTCAGTGGGATAACACCCGAGCCTGCCTTTGACAAAGTGGTCAGTGGGATCAACACCCGAGCCTGCCTTGATGAATTGGTCGGTCAGTGGGATAGCACCCGAGCCTGCCGGAGATAAAACACACACGTTAGTGAGATGAATTCGATGCTAACGGTGGTAGAATGAAAACGCACACGTTAGTGAGATAGATTCGATGCTAACGGTGGTGGAATGAAAACACACATGTTAGTGAGATAGACTCGATGCTAACGGTGGTGAAATGAAACGCATACGTTAGTGAGATAGACTCGATACTAACGGTGGTAGGATGTCAGTGAATTAAATGTGATTGTCAAGAAAGGGAAATGGAAGGGTGCGCGGCGAACGGTGAAATTTCATCAACAAGAAATTGAAATTTGTCAAGGAACAAGAAATTAAATTCAATTTTTGATTTTTTGAGAATCTTTTCAAAAAATAATTTGCCCCAGTTTCCACCAATTATTGTGCAACCGATCAATTGATTTGCATTACGGCATGGTTGCTCCTCCTTGAGGCCTTGATTCGTAAGATTCTGACTTACGCTTTTCGTCGATTTCAGCCATGGATACCTGCACAGGGGCTTACCAAAGTATGACATGCACTTGAATTTCAAAATATTGCAACTACTATTCATAGAAAGAGCCTTGTGATTGATTTGAAAGTATATTACTTGGCTCTTTGACGAAATCCCCAAATGGACTATAAAAAATTTGCCCCAGTGTGGGCTTATTTTACGAAATCTTATAAACAAAATTTTGCCCCAGTATGGGCCATTTAATTGCAAAAACTTGTTTGGATGACTTTCCATTTATTTGAACACTGTAAGAAACTATGTTTCCGAAAAGAAAATTTCATGATGAATTTCTTGAAATAATACCAAGTTACAGAAGATTTCTTCCTCACTTTTAGCATCAGTGCTTAGAGTAACGGGTCACCATTTCCAATTGGTTCATCTTCAGAACCAATCAAGTGACTTTATTTCTGATTTGAGGTGGCCAAGGAAAATGAGAGGTCAAGATTTGTCTGGTTCTTGTGCCCAAAATTGTAATGCATTCAACATCACATCTTAGTGAAAGCAAAGAGTTTGTCACCCTTATTTCTTAAGAAAACGTAGTCCACATATGAACTTTATAGGCTTGTAACAATATGGGTGGAAACGATAGCTAAACATGTGAGAACTGGTTATACCCTTATGATCATGAGTGATCGATGGATTCCTTAGAAGCATGACCTTTGTTTTGAGTTGTCATGAAGGAATAAGTCAACGATGGACTTTTATGGGCTTGTAATGTGGCTTGAAGACGATAGTTAAAGAAATAATTTTCAAGGACATTGCACCGAAGATCACATTTTTCTCAAAACTGCCCTCATTTTGGACTCCAAGATCTTGGACTTTGTTTGACTTTTTATCATCACTCAACAGGGACTTTCAGCATCAAATCTTTTGCATTTTTCTTTTGCATTCATTTCGCTCGTTTTTTCTTTTCCCTTTTCCTTTTTCAAAAGTGCCCTCGCGGGGTTTCACATGAAGAGCAGTGCCAACCTCACACCTAATCAAATTCAGAAATACATTCAAAAAATTTCTTGGCATCAGTATATGAACATCACTTGCCAATTAGAACATTCCTTGACGGAGATATTGCAAAGAACAGAAGTCAGGACTTTCGGCTTTTGTAATGGGGTCAGGTGGGGTGTTTAGAAAAGTTAAGGCTTGAAGGCAGATTTCAAAAGTGGTTTGAAGAATCTGAGATCGCATTGTTGCGCCAACCCTATTTTAGGGTTAAATCAGAATTTGCCCCAGTTTATGCTCAATTGAGGCTTTTTCTCTTTCATTTCTTCTTCTTTTGATTTTTCGGCCTTCTGCCATTCTTTTGAACTTTCACAAAATTTACCCCAGTTTATTTTTGAACTGAGGTTCTCTTTTCTTCCTTTGTCTTTTGATTTTGTGGCATTATCACTTTTCACTTCTTGAAAATTTTACTTTTCCAACTCAAACTTGCCCAGTGTGGGGTTTGCGATTCTCAGGGGTTGCCAAATGAAGTATTTTATTCTGGAGGCTCAAAAGGGGTAACTAGGGATAGAATGTTTGATTGGAAAAGAAGAGGGCCTGACTTGTATTCCGTTCCTTACAATAACTCTGAAAGGAAACTTTCATTAATGCGAAATTTCTGGCATGTATCTGAATTAACTGACTGAGGAAGACCCTTGTTCATCCATATTTGAGAAACATAGGCGATCCACGCGGACAAAACTCTTCCTTTTCTTTTTTTTCAAAATTGGAACCCAAGTGGAATCAAATTTCCCCAATTCGCGGTTCCCTCCTTCTTCTTGAATTTTACCATCTTTGCCCCCTTTTCTTTTTCCTTCTTTTGAAAATCCTCAAATCTCCTTTCCCAATGTAGGGTGCGATCATAAGTGCATTCGAAAAGAACCACCAATTTTTAGCTCAAATGAGGATGCAAGGGATGATCAGTGTTTAGGTTGTAGAAACGACGGCCAAAGTATCATTCTTACACCTCATGACAACCAAAGTAACGAAATGGTCATTGAAAATCCATTCCCCTTTTTGATATTTGAAAATTTTCCAATATAGGGTAGTGATCATTAGGGCACTTATTTGAAACGAAATTATTCTTTTATAGGCTCAAATGGGAGAGCAAATGATAAAAATCTGTATAGGTAGTGAAACGAATGCTCGAAGTGTCATTCCAAATTTTCAAAACAAACAAGAATAATGCACATTTTTGCTTTCACTTAGATGTGATTGAATCTGGTTAGACCAGTGAGCATTTTCAAACAAAGATTGCCCCAATTTGCAATTTATCAATCGATGTGACTGATTTTATTTTGGGGTTAAGTGAAGAAGAAAAGGTATCTCGTGGGGCCTTTTGAGTGACCTCTTTTAATTTTGAGCACTCTTATTGTGTAGCTCGGATCACCAATCTAGTGTATACATTTGTGAGTTTTCAGGCTGGAGGTTGAAAAAATCCCAATTTAGTCTTATTTCTTAAAATTCATCATGAAATCTCTTAATGAGCTCAATAAAGAATGAAATGTACACGAGTATTATACAAAACAAATAATTGTCTGAACAAAAGCTTCATTATTGCCAATGTTTGAAAAATTTTAAAGGCAACACATATGAAAAACATTCTAAAGAACTCCTTTACACATGTATACACACTTTCTCTCTTAATATCCCCTTTTTCCTTGAGCAATGAAATCCCTTAGATGTTTTGCACGAGCGCTTTCAAATGAATTTTTGAATTCACATTGTAGGGCCTACCTAAGAATCAAGTAACACTTGTAATTTTCAAACTTTATCAGATCAAAATTGTTATCAGATATAGAAAGGTATTTTCCCCTTATTGAAATATTTTATGAATGCAGGAGGAGGGGAAAAACAAAAGGAAAAAGACCCAGAGTCAGAAAGTAAGAATAAAAAATCGGTATGCATGTCCTATGGGGGAACCCTTTTTATGCCAAGGGTAGGCCTAGCATGAAAATACAATCCTCTAGGGTAGGCACTATACCATACCTGATGAATCCGATCAATTGATTGAGTGAAAAATAATTTGAAAGATTTGGCCAATTTGGAGTGAGAAAGGGACATATGTCCCAAAGATGAGGACAAAGTCCGAATGGGTTGCATGTTTTGATCAACACATAATGTGCAACAGGGGTAAAATGGTCAAATGCATTGAATGAGATTTGATTATTTGTTCGAAATTGAATGGATAACCCTAAAATGAATTAAACTAATCAAATGAATTGAATGAAGGCAATTGGTCAAACAAATCGAATGAAATGATGATTTATTCAACAAACGACCGAATTGCCCTAAAAATAGGTAAACTGGTCAAATGGATCGGATGATTTATTCAAAATTGATTAGATCACCCTAAAAAGGGTAAACTGGTCAAATGAAATTGAACGGAACTGACGATTTATTCAAAAATGAATGAATTGGCAAAATGGATCGATTGAATTGTCCGGCCGTTGGTGATTTCAAAATTATTGATGTAAGGCCCAAAGACAACCTAAGAGGGGGGTGAATTAGGTTGATTAAAATCTTAATCAGATTTATGCATTTTTTCTTTAATAAAAATTTACCTTCTTTTCCAGTAATGATCAACCAATTAGATTAGAAGAATAGAGCAATGTTGATTAGAAAAACAAGTATAGATAAGCAATGAGAATTTTATTAAACAAAAAGAATAAGATAGAATATCAAACCAATTGTCTACCAAGCTTTCCTCAAACTTGAAGACCAATCACTAGGTTGAGCAACTTCACTTTGATGAAAGATGATCAACTAGATGTACAATGGAGGGAGCACTTCCTCCTTGCCCTAAGCCTCACTTAGTCAAGCTAAGAAGTTTTACAATCACTCAGATAACCCTCAACAAAGCTACACTAATGAAACTTTCAACCACAAGAGAAATGCTCACAAGAAATTCACACCACTTGGAGAACAAATCTAGCTTTGGAGACTATTTTCTAGCTAAAATATCTCTTGAGATCTTGTAAACAAAGTGTGCAAAAGTCCCTCTCTGATTCAGAGTCGTTTGTATTTAAAGGTAACCAAGAATGGGATTCATTAATGCTTCCAACGGATAGAAGGCAGATGAAGAGTTAGCTAGCCGTTGGGGCTGTCGGACGTCCGACAGATTAGTCATCGTCCGATCCCATCGTCCGAAAGACAGTCAAGTTGTTGTTCGAACGTCCGATGAGATTTTATCTTCCGAGCTTCTGTGTCCGAACGTCGTCCAGAGAGTTATCAAAGCTTTGTGGAATTTTTAGGACGTCCGATAAGATTGATGTGCGTCCGAAGCATGCGTCCGATCCTTCAGGACGTCCGATGCTTCCTCACGAGCGTCCGACAGAATTTTGGCAGAGAGTCATCAACACTTTGTGGAATTTTTAGGACGTCCGATGCGATCGATGTGCGTCCGAGGAGTGCGTCCGATCCATCCGGACGTCCGATGCTTCCTCACGGGCGTCCGACAGAATTTCCTTCTTGATGTTCTTCATCCTTTCGGACGTCCGACAGATTCCTTCAGACGTCCGACATGAGTGTCCTGTTTTTGCTTCTTCTTTTGGTTGATTTTCATTTCTTGACATATTCGTACCTGATACTTTGATAGGCAAAAAACACTTATATTTGAAGAGAGTTAGATAAACATTTCAAAGTACTTTGTGATCATCAAAACCAAGAATAACATTCTCCCCCTTTTTGATGATGACAAAACAATGGTTTGAAATGAGATTTGATGATTGCAATATAAGCTCTCCCTTTCTCAATTGACAAAAACTCCCCCTTACTTAGTGGATCATAGAGCAAAAATTTGAAAAACTCCCCCTCACTTGGCTACCCTTCCGAATTAATCAATTATCCAAAATCATAACAATTAAGCAGCCAACATCTAACATTCTGATACCATTTTACCAATTCAATCCATCAAGCCAATTCAATTAAATCATCAATCAATCCAATCCAGTTCTCTCCCCCCTTTTTGTCATCACAAAAGGCTAATCAATCATATATATCACGGAGAACCAATAACAAAAAAAAAATTCATCACATCCACACATTCATCATTCAAAATACTTAAACATCCATCCAGATATCCATAACCATTACAGCCATAATCATCCATTAAAAAGTACTGAACGAACACAACATAAACATAAGCATTACATCTACATATTCGTTGTTGAACACCACAAGCACTAGAAACACATGAAATAGTCAAAACAAGATGCAAATGACCCTATGTGATCCTAAATGGTGATCTAGGTGGATCCAGGTGTCCTTCGAGAAAGCTGATATTGGGAGAGGTCCTCCTCTTCAGTTTCTTCATCAGCTTCAGCAGCTTCTTCAACAGGTGTCTTGTGAGAACCCGTATTTTCCCTAATAATTTTCCTAGGGTTTTCCCCCTTTAATTGCATGTTTTCTGCATTTTCTGGCTTAGGAAAATTTTCTTTGTGGATTTTATGAGTAATTATAGTTTTTAGATGATTTTTCTAGTATTGGATAGTTTTTGAAAAATTAAGGATATATAACGGACGTGGGACCCACTAGTGCGAAGAGTTCGGAAAAATTCGGCCAATAAGGTTAAGTTTCGGATATTGGGTGAAATTTATCGGGTGTTAAGAGATAAGTAGAGGATGAGATGTGATTGATGTGAGAGGAAACAAAAGGATAGAAATGCATTTAATGGAGTGACAAGTGTCACACTTCCATTGGTTGAAGCCTAAGACAACTATTCACCTTTTTGACCTTTCTTTACCATTTGATTAAATATCTCAAAATTGACCAAATATTCACTCTTTCTTTCTTCATGTTGGCCGGCCATCTTGAGCTTAAGAGGGAAGAAAACTCTTCAAACTTTTAGCTACCATCTAGTGCAAATCATCCAAACCAATTGCTGAAATTTGTTTCTACTCCATAAAATCCCTCCATTTGGTGCTAGTAAGTGATTTTGTGGAAGTGTTCAAGGAAGCTAAGGAGTCCTACAACTCCTTCTCTCTTGTGTTCTAGGTAAGTGGTGATTGAACTTCCTCTTACACTTAATGATGCTTAATTTGTGCCTAGTGGTGGCTAAAGTGCTGAAATTTGTGGTTTATTTCTTGGTTTGAGATGAATTGGTGAAGTTTTCAATTTATTGATGAATTTTCTGGTTTAATGTGATCATGATGTTGTGGCTATCTAGGATGGTTGGTAATGAAGGGTAATGACTCTAGTAGGTGTAAATGATTGGTAATTGCAACCAATTTTGGATTTGGAAGGAAATGTGAAAAGTTAGGGTTTCATAACCCCCTTTCTGTCCGGTTTTGTATCATATGGTTAGAGGCCGAATTGGCCTTTCTTAAAACATGAAAGTTGTAGGTATTGATGTGTTTGAGGTGCCTGTAAAATTTTAGGTCATTTGGAGTAGTGTAGAGTGAGAAATGTCGTTTTAACTGTTGCTGTTCTGGGTTCATCAGGATGGCCGAACTGCGCTTGTAATTGGCTGTTTTGACTGGAATTGCTTTGGATTTGATTGTTGAGGTCTTCTGATGAAATGTAGCTTGTTGTCCTAGCTACCATATTCCTTTGGAATTTCAGCATTTGGACCTGTATAGACTGAGTTGTACTGATTACAGCATAGTGTGATTTGTAAACCAGCAATTACGGTTCTGGTTTGGTATTCTGCATATTTGACCTAGTTGTGCTAGGATTTGGACTGAGTGGCCTTCTACATTGTTGTAGCCCTGTCTTTTAGCTTCGAGATGGTGGGTCTTGTACCCTCATCCGATAAGCGTAGCGCATTTTGTGCCATTACCGCATAATGAGGCCAAAACTGTTTTTGTTGTTAGGGCCAAATGAGTTACATTTCCTGATTTTCTGGTTTGCTATAATGCTTATATATGCATATGAAACCTTATTGGGGTTGTGATTGGGACGTGACGGGGGTTCACGACGTCCTTTTAACGACGGTGCATGAAACATCACTTACTTGAGTGGTGAGTATACTACTCACTTGAATGTTACAATGTGGCTTTGCTATATGTGATTTTGATGCCTTGAAGGCTTATTTGGCTATTGGAATTGATTGAGGTGAGGGTGTACTTGACCGCCCTCACCCCTTGTGATACCGTTAATGACTGTTTACCGCTTCACTGATATACTGCACTTGCTATATGAGATATTGAATTCACTTCATGAAAAACTGATTTGGTGTCGTTTGGACGAGTATCCAACGGCCTTACTGTACTACTGAGCTCAACCCCGTTGGTAGTCAATTGAATCGAGCCGGCGAGGGCTTGGTCGTGAAAATTGACATGCCACGGGGACTGTACTGGGGAATCTTGTAGTAATGAGACTCTTGATTCCGGTAAACTCGAGTATTATCAAAAGCTACTGATTGGAGTGCGGGCCCGGTTGGGGTATGTTTGGTGGAAGGGATGGGAGTGAAGTGGGTTCTACGGTTGGTACTCATAAACGTTGACGGAGAGTCAATGAGATTGGATCAAGAATGTAAGCGTGGAAATGGGCTCTTGAGAGCCGTCCGTATCCTTTTGCCGACTTGTTTTATTTTTTAATTGTGTACTTGAAATGAAAGGTTGTGCTATATGCTCTCTGTTGCTTATGTGGTAGTAACTCACTGGGCTTAAGCTCATTCCGTTCCATTTGTTTTCCTTACAGGAAATGACCACTTTTGGAAAAGGTTGTGTTAGTTGGTTGTCAAGTTGAGCTCCTGTAAATGTTTTTGAATAGCTCTTTGAATGAAACCCTAATGTGTATTGGGTTCAATTTCTTTTGATTGGCAAACCGAACATGTATATCCATGATGAATCGTTTTGATATGCCGCTTTGGCTTTTGGCTTGTAAATGTTACATTTCAATGTATATATGTTTGGTTGACATTTGGTTGGATTTCGGATTAACTTGTATTTCAAACGGCAAAAGAAAATTTTGGCTACTCTCGGCCTAGTATCCGGATTCGGACATGGCCGGTACTGTTCATCATCGGCTTCGATTTTCATTTTTTTTTGTTTTGTGATTTTGATTTGTTTACGCGCGTGGGTATGTTCCGGAACGTATTAGATCGACGTGAATTGATCCGTAGTCCTGGCGAGAGCTGGGCAGGCAGTCCGCTAACCCCTTTGGTTCGCCTTAGGGGAAAGTGGGGTTGTTACATGCCTTGCCTTTATCTGATGTGGAAGGGCCATGAGGAGTCACTGGAGTTGATGAGCTCGGGTCTGGAATTGATGAACTTGGATCAGTGGGGCGAAGCTCTTTTTCATGGGAAACTTCCTCAACTACAGGTGGGGGAAAAAGAAGGTTCTTTTTGTCTAGGTAGGCTGTTTGTTGCTCAGAGGACATGGTGAGCATTAGACCATGTTCCAGAAGAAGAACATGCTGTTTGAGTTCACGAAGGAGCTCAATCACTTCATCATTGGAGGAGAAAGATGCCTTAGTGGCAGACTTCCTGGGATGAATGGAAGTGAGTGCAACAGATGAAGGAGTGTGTAGTGGATCATGTAGAGCCTTAGACCTAGGTTCACTAGATGATGCCCCCTTATAAGCTCATAGGTTATCCTTAAAGACAAGATTTTTCCTTTCAAAATATCCTTTGGTAAAGGCATAAGAGGATGCTTCTTTGGGACAAACACCTAGAATTGGTACTTTGTAAAACTCAAAAATCTTTTGAAGAAATTTTCCATAAGATAATTTTCTGCGAGAATCAGTGGCATAGCGAAGTAGAAACTTGCACATGACAAAACCAAAATCAATACGAATCTTTTCTCGAAAACAGTAAAAGAGATACGACTCCATTTTGTTTGCATCTGTTCTATGGCCATCAGTAGGCACAAGCAGGTTTGAAATGATTGAAAAGGCAATTAGATTCACAGGGGCAAGATCATTCAGTTTAGCATCAGCAGGGGCAGAAAAACTTCTTTTAAAATAAGTCAACATCTTAGCCCCATCAAAATGATTATCAGCAGTAGGATGCTCTTCATAGGAAAAGAAATTTGCAATTTTACTCTTGCATCCAGGTTCAATAGTAGTTTTTAAAATATCATTCACAATTTTAGAATCAAAAACCAAGTCTATCCCATTAACCCTGGACATAATCTCAGTTTGATCAGTGCCTTTCCTAAGATTGGCAAAGAATTGAAACAGGATTTCAGGATAATAGACATTAGGCATAGAAATGAGATGTGACCATTTCTGGAAAGCAAACAGACTCAGAATGGATTCTAAACCTATTTGGCGAAATTCAGAAGGATTTACGGTGCGTTGAGGGATGACACCTTTCTGGGATATCCAGGAGTGTTTGTCTTTTGCAGCATCATCAAAGAATGTAGGGAGTGTGGTTGATTTTGGAGGCGGTTGAGATGAGGTTCCCTGTCCAGATTCAGGCTGAGGGGTACATTGTGGTGTAGGCTGTGACATTTGACCCTTTACAGCTCCCCTCTTGACGCGTTTGGATGATCGTTTGACCGTAGGAGCATCACCATCCTCATCCCTGAGTGGATGCTTGCGTCCGGCAGTGACCTTCCCTCCTCTTAGATTCACCATTGTGCGAAATGTGTGGAATGAAGGATGCAAATGATGCACACAGTATATTGGAAGTGAATCACACAGAAATTTTGGGACAAAAAGGCCTTGAAGAAGATTGGACAGAACGGTTATGAGAAAATAGGGTTTTGAGGGAAATTTGGGAATTTGCGAAATGTTATGCGATTCGGTGAAATGATCAGGAGAAACGAATCGCAATCGATCAGGAAAAGTTTTGGTTGAGTCAATTTGGGAATGAGAGCTTCAGAATGGTACGAATTTGAGAGTGAGAAACGAGAGAGTTTTCGTCCGAGAGGAAATAGAAGAAGAAGAGTTTGAAGCAAATGAGGAAGAAAGTTACTTTAAAAAGTGTACCGTTGCACTGTCGGACGGCCGAACGAAGTCGTGCGTCCGACAGCTTCGTCCGAACAGGTGTTTTCTGGAAAAAATAGCTGGAGAACATTATCGGACGTCCGTTCATCTTCTTTCGGACGTCCAAAGGCTTTGAAAAATTTTAAGATGATTTTTCGATTATCCCTAATTTTGATCTTAGATGAATGAACTGATCTAATGGCAAAGCTTTTGTAAAAATATCAGCAAATTGATCTTTAGAACAAACATAATTTACACATACTTCACCTTTTTGAACAAGATCGCGAATAAAGTGATGCTTTATATCTATATGCTTTGTCCTAGAATGTTGAATTGGATTTTTGGTCAAATTGATAGCACTAGTATTATCACAGAATATAGGCATGCAGTCATATGATAATCCAAAATCATTCAAGGTATGCTTCATCCATAAAAGTTGAGCACAACATGCACTAGCGGCAATATATTCCGCTTCGGTTGTAGACAAAGAGATTGCATTTTGTTTCTTGCTAAACCAAGAGACTAAGCAATTACCAAGAAAGTGACAAGTTCCACTAGTACTCTTTCTTTCCACACGACAACCTCCAAAATCAGCATCCGAATATCCATATAGTGCAAACTCACTAGATCTAGCATACCAAAGACCATAGTCTAATGTACCTTTCAAATACCTAAAAATCCTTTTAACAGCATTCAAATGTGATTCTTTTGGACAAGATTGAAATCTAGCACACAAGCAAACAGCAAACATAATATCGGGTCTACTTGCGGTTAAATAAAGTAAGCTTCCAATCATACCTCTATAGTGCTTTTCATCCACATGTTTACCTTCTTCATCTTTGTCAAGTTTTGTTGAAGTGCACATTGGAGTTCCAACTTGCTTTGAATCCTCCATGCCAAATCTTTTCAGCAATTCCTTAGTGTATTTTACTTGATTTATGAAACTGCCCTCTATGGCTTGATGTATTTGAAGTCCAAGGAAGAAATTTAATTCTCCTATCATACTCATTTCAAATTCACTTTGCATAATGGTGGAAAAATCCTTGCATAGATACTCATTAGTAGCACCAAAAATAATATCATATATTTGCACAATAAGAGGATCATTTAACACTTGCTTAGTAAAAAGTGTGGTGTCCACAATAGTTAGTGTAGACACCAAATTTTGGTGTAATTTCATTTGCTGTTTATTTCTAATTTTTTCATTTTAGTTTTATTCGATTTTTAGTTTTAGTTTCTAGTTTTATTTTTATTTTTAAGCTGGTAGCATAGAATCTCTTGGAAAATGAATGAAAATGAGAAAGTGAAAAGAAAAGAGGAGAGAAAAGAAAAAAAAAAAAGAAAAAAGAAATTGCCCACAAAATATGTTTTATGTCTTCTAAATTCAATCTTTTGGCATTTTGTTTATTTTTGTTAAGTTATTTGAAAAAAAAAAAAAAAAAAAAAAAAAAGAGAAAAACGATGAAAATAGGAAATGGAAAAAAATGGAAATTGCACTTTATTGTTCTAGTTTATTTTTCATCAAATGTTAATTATTTTTTTTGGTTATTTCTTTTTATTATTATCAATTTTGTTTGTTTCAAAAAAAAAAAAAAAAAAAAAAAAAAAAAAATCAAAAAATCAAAGAAATCACAACTTCACTTCTGCCGGTTCCACTTCCACTTCACATTCCAGCACCTTCCATTCCAAGTGCCGACTGAACTCCACTCACTCACACCCCACTTCCCTCATCCGCGACTTAGCTTCCCATTTCAGCAACCCCAACACTGGACAACATGATTCCACTTCACATATCAAACCACAACGGCACCTCATCTTCATTGTAGCATCCGAGAGCAAGTAAGTGAGAGCTGCTCCTCGTGAGTATCGACCAAAGGAAGAAGCCGCGAGCTGCAATTCCATTTCGTTCCTGCCCTATCCGTGAGCTGGTGAAAAGGCCGAGAGTTACCATTTCCTCCATTCCGTGTGCAAGCTTGAGCAAGAGAGGGAGCTGGCAGGCTGCAATCCTGTGCCGACCCAGAGTGAGCCGAGAAAGAAAAATTTGCAGTTTCTTGTTGCATGAGCTAAGTTTCAAACCGAGCAACCACAACTATCCCACACCATTCTCCCTTATCTTGTGACCATCGACAGAAAGTGCGAGAGAGAGAGAGCGGCAACCGTGCATCCGAGAGGGAAGAAAAGGATCCGCGAGCGGTAAAAATTTTTCTGGTTCCGTCCGTGAGTTGAAGTAAGACAGAGAGAAGCTGTGAGCGAGCTTCACCCTTCTGCACTTCTGTTCTACCAGCTGCAATCAAGTTTCCAGCCGCAACAACCACCAGTTCCATCATCTGCCACAGCCCACGCAAATCAGAATTTCAGCCGTGCGTGAGAACCGAGAGGAAGAAGAATTTCCGAGTTTTTGTGCGTGAGCTGAGCTTCCAATTGAGGTAGATTCTATTTTAGATTAGCTTTCTAGAGGTTGATGATGGTGTTTAAGTACTTGCATGTGGGATTTGTATGTTCGGATGTTGAAATCTGTCTTGGTAGCATCTGGTTCTGCCGAGAGTAGATTAGGAGTTGCAATTTTAATTCTTGTTTCCCTGACATCATCTGAGCATGAATCGATGATTAGCTAACAAAAACCGAGTGGATTAAGCTAGTTATAGCTTTGCATGTGAGTTCAGGCGGCCAGATTTATAATTAAGAAAAGAAGAAAATTTCTGTGCGCTAGTTATGTTTTCTGCCGAGAGCTTGAGCTGGAAATTTTGGTTTTAATTTGCTGGGTGTGATGATTTGAGCTTAATCTTGAATCAACCTGATAGATAAGCTCCTTACTTAGTATTGCATGTGAACTTTATGGCTAGGAATTTCGGTTGCATGACTGGAAAACTTATTAGAAAATTTCTGGACTGCTAAACACTTTTCCAGCTTAGCCGATGAAGCTGTTTTGGGAGTTGTATGGGTATTTTAGAATGAGATTTGCTGGAAAGTGTTTGATTTTCACTGGGTTATGTGTTTAACTAACTTAAGACAAGATGATTAAGCTTTGCATGCAGTTCATTAGTTCGGTTAAGCAAGAAATAAAAATGAACAAGAAAATTGCTGCATTTTTCTTCTTACTGTTTCTTTCCATGGCTGCTTTCTGAGTTTGTACTTCAGCTGCATGTTAATTGTGTTTTGAAGAGAGGAAATGGAAGGTTGGGTGTTGAGTTTGAGTGTTTAAACATCTAAAATATTTGAGCTGCAAAGTTCACGCCCGAAATTCTGCTGCATTTTTTATCAATTCGGCCAGACTGCATTACCTGCTTCCTGTGAGTGTAGTGGAGAAAGATACTTGACTCACAGTAGCGAATTGGTCAAACTTGATTTTAATAAGGATCTATTGCAGTCTACTTTTATTGATGTTATTACATCTATTTTCTTCTCAAAAGGTCCTAAGGAGGTGTTAAGATTCTTCAATTTTTTGACACTCTTGTTGATGGAAAATCTGTATTCCGAGGGGTTTAGTGTGTGTTTGGAGGATTTTTATATACCAAAGGCTATTATTGAGGCTGTCCAGCAAAGTCTTCAAGATATTTCACCCTTGCTATATCATATGCGCTCAACTCAAAGTGAATCAATAAAATTACAGCAATCTTTTTCCATCTTGCCTAAAAGTTCCATAAGTGTTTTATATAATTTCCTTCTATGTTTTGCTTGCTGGATGTGAGTTTTATTTGTTTTGATTGCTTAATCCAGAGTTTGGACAAATGAAATGGTTATACTTAAGGCTGTCTAGAGCCCATTTGTAAATGAAGCTGCAGCAGACTTCTCCTTTAGTTGTAGCAGATTTTGAATATCAAATGTTTGCATGTTTTTCTTTCAGAATGTGGCGTGATATCCTGTTAAGTTTTTAGCCTTTTTAGATGCGGAAGTTCTTATTTTGGTTGCTTAGTTTTCTATTTTGGTGTCTGGGGAACAAAGTTTAGATCAAAATTGGGCATTTAGATGGGAACCTGCGTTTTTGGGAAATAAAAATTTCCAGCAAGTTCTATTTTCTGCCGCAATATGGTTCATCATTTGATCTTTCATTTCATTTTAAGGGTTGGTTGTTTATGAAGGGATTGAGTTAACAAAAATGTTCAGTTGTCAAGGGTGTTTGAGAGTTGGTGTTAGTTAGTTAATTTGTTTAAAATCTGGCATGAAGTTTACAAGAGGAAGCTGCCGAAAGTTTATTGCAGAAACTTGTTTACGTTGTTTTCTTTGTTGCATGAATTTGGCATGTAAAAAGTTTCAAAAAAATTGCAAATCAGTCCCCCATGTTCCTCCGCATATTACTAAGGCCCAACTATGTTCTAGTAGCTTACAATTGGGTTCTAAAATAATTGCAATTTGAGTCATGACTTGGCCCCCTTCCTTGCTTTTGAGCTCATTCAAGTTGCAATTAGGTGGTTTTTGATGTTTTTGCTTATACTTTACTTTTAAATTGATGCCTTGACCCCTTTATTATTTTGAAGCCATTTTCCTTCATTTGCTTACCATTAGGGGAAGGTATAACTTTCTTTTATCCTCTTTACTTCTCTCTTACGTGCTCCTACGTGTTACGTGAATATGCATGTCTACTTTGCTTTCTTAATTCCTTGCATTTATTTCATTTACTTTTACTTTTATTTAAATTATTCATTATGGGGTATGTGTACACCTCTTGGCTTGTAATAGATAGGGCATAGCAAGTAATTTGGTCCATTTTCCCTTTCCCTTTTGTTTTAATTAGCAAATGTAATGGTTGCATGCCTATGTGTTATATGTTAAACGCTTTATTAGGATTTTGCATCTAGTCAAGCATGCTAAGTGTTATGTGCTACGTGTTTATAAGTGAATCGCATGTCTACTCGCTTTTTGTAGTATAGATGAATGGAATGGATGAATGTACGTCACCACACTAGTCCAACGCTAGTTGTGGCTTTTTTTATCGTTTCCACTAGTCCAACGCTGGTCGGAATTCATAGAATGGGCTAGTCCAATGCTAGACCAATAGGTTCTTTTTTTTCTTTCCTTTTTCATTAAGTGCATGATCACCACATATCATGCATTTCCTTAGTTTACCATTTGGCATGTTCCTCAAACCCCTTCCCCTTCACTTTAGGACTTGCATCTCATGCTAGTTAGGGTTCATTTGCTTGAAAATCCCCTTCCGATAAGGGAAACGAGCGAGTGTGGCTACTCGATAGCCTTAGCACGCTAGTTTCGCCTTCTAATCAAAGGGAAAATCGAAGTCGAAAAGTTAGAAGTCAACCCCCGTACCCGACTTGTTGCATTCCCCTAGGGTCATACTTTCATTTTTATCACTTCCATACTCTTTTAATCACATTTTTCTTACATTTCTCAATCCATATTTTTCACTACATCTTTATCATTTATTTACTTTACTTCACAAATGAAATTCAAGTTTCACTTATATATGTACTATTCTATTTTCATTCATTTGCACACACAAGCACTTTGATTTTCATACAAATTCACACATGCACTTTCTTTACACATTCGCACACAAACACTTTGTTTTTTTACATTATTTCATACATGAATCTTTTCATACACTTGCACACTTGCACTTGAGTCACCATTTGCATCAATCGACCTCTATGAGGTTTCCCTTTATTGGCCGCCACAATTCATGTGGTTTGGGACCAAAAACCTCACGAGAGACATCATAGAATTTAGGATTGCATTTCTCATTCATTAGTCTTTGTCCAAATTGCAAATACATACTTTGGGTAGGAAAAATTAGGAAAATAAGGGTTAAATCACGCAACTAGCCTTGGCTAGGTCGAAGGGGTGCCTTGGATTTTTATCCTTGCCTTCCCCTTCGTCAAATGTGACTCCCGAACCTTTTTCTTTGTTTGCGTGGACTAGGAGTCGTTCAAAAGGGTTTTTTTTACTTTTTTTCCTTTAAAAATTCACTTTTTGGGTGACTTGGTACACCCTAACTCTATACCAAGTGGCGACTCCATTTTTCATATAAAAAACCCTTTTTGAACTATTTTTCTTGGGTCAAATCGTCGCATTTTCAAAAGTCCCATTTAGACCCATTTTTGTTTTTATCAACAAAATTCATTTTTCCCAAATCAATAAACAAAAAAAAATTATTTTATTTTTTCCAAAAAGTGGGGCGCGACAGTTGGCGACTCCACTGGGGACTTCCTAAGTGGGTCCAAGCATTTGATTTAGCCATTCTTTTCCTTTTTTCTACCCTTTTTTTTGTATAGCATTTGGATATTAGGATTGCATTTTCCCTTTCTAGGACTTTTTGCCACGTACGCGCATATCAAACTACTCCCTCACTCACGTATGTATGATTGGATGATTGGATGTATGATTGTACTTGCTTTATCTCGCGCTTTGCATTTGCATTTTGGGGGGGGTGTGTGTCACCCTTAGAGCCACGCGTTGGTTCTCGATCCCTCCCCTCCAAAACGTATACTATCATACGCGCATACGCTTTATTATTCATCCCTCTTTATTTTCTTTTTAGTGGCTTGTCACGCCACTCCACCCTATTAGGATTAGGAGACCCACTTGGACGTGTGATCGTGACACGACGTGTGCTTAGCACGATCCAATGGGTCACTCAATCTTCCGCTTTAAACTTTGGGTTGATAGCCTTTAGTTTTTAGTCGAAGGTTGAGGGTTTTTTATAGATTCACTCAAACATGCAGCCGTAACACGACGTGTGCGTAGCGGTGTTTGGGGAATCGCTCGAGCCACCGACAAAGGGCCTTGGGATTGATGACCCTTGGCCACGAGTCTGAAGGCTTGGGGACCTGAGCTTATCGAGTCTAGATGCATTAGTGAACCCCAACCGCATGCATCCATATAGTTCACCTAGGGTAGAGTCTGCCTTGCCCTAGTAGGGACACCATTCACGAGGGGAGGGATCTCACCCTTTTCCTTATTTACTTTTCCTACTTTTTATATCATTTAATTGTTCAACGTGTTATGTGATTATGTGTTGAACTAACTTTCCTTGTCTCTTGCCTTTGCATTCACAAACGTTAGGAAATAAGAGGTCGGGCATGACCTTCTTTTAGGACATACCCTTATAGATAGGCTATTGCATGTTTAAAAATTGTGGTATATTTCGTTCATAAATTAATAACGCCATACCATTTTAGGCCTACCCTGGCAGATAAAGGGTTCCTTAGGTCATGTCTCATTTCAAATTGCATATCTTACTGCTTTTAATAAACCGGCATCACGCATCCACCCTAGGAAGGGAATGCCATTTAGGGGATCCCGTGTTTAGGAATAAGCCACCATATGTCTCGGATACTTAATCCAAGGAGACTTGCACGTTTACATTTTTTTGTATCATCCAAAGGGGTAGTGCACAAGGTAAGGTAGGATCCGATCATTTTCATAGAGCGATCTTTGGAATATGAGCGTCTAATAATCACCTTTTGGCCACTTTATCAAAATTGGTAAAAATCCCTTGCGTAAAGGACATTAATTTGAAGAAACCCAAATAATTCTTCACTATTGAGACGATAAATCAATGGAGGCCAAATCTTGATTTTAGGAGGCTCATAGACTAAGGCATTGTAATGATTTTTTGAAACTACCCAATGGGTAGAGAACTCAATCGATTTTTGAACAAATCATCCATTTTATCCAATCCATTTTTTGTCAATTCATTCAATTTTAGTTCAATCTAATCATTTTTGAATAAATTCATTTCATCCAATTCATTTGACCAATTTACCCTTTTAAGGTGATTTGGCCGATTTCATTAACTCCATTTCATCTCTTTGGCCAATTTACCCATTTTAGGGCGAAATCAAGTTGATTTTGAAGAGATCATCAATTTCATTCAATTCAGTTGACCAAGTCTATCTATTCGATCAATTTTGAATAAATCGTCAATGTTATCCAGCTTACCTATTTTTAGGTAAATCGGTCGATTTTGAATAAATCACCAATTTTATCCATTTGACTCGCTTTTTCCCCTTTAGGGTTCATTGAATAAATTAATCGAGACATGGCAATCCCTTTCACAAATCATTTTATGTGTAGATCAAAGCAAGCAATCCGTTCCGACTTCGTCCTCATGTTTTAGGGCAAATGTCTCTTCTCACTCCAAGTGGCCAAATTTTTCAAATCATTCCTCACACGATCAGTCGATCGGATCCATCAGGTATTGTATAGTGCCTGCTCTGGAGGACTGCATTTTCATGCTAGGCCTACCCTTGGCACAAAAGGGTTCCCCCATAGGACATGCATCCGAATTTTCTGAATATCTACTAACTCTTGTTTTTTCTTTTCTTTTTCTTTGTTTTTATTGGAATAACTAAGCGAGGGTTAAATCTAAAGGCAATCTTTCA
>NW_020862748.1:0-28806 GCF_003713205.1 Coffea eugenioides | reverse complement strand
CTACAGATATATACGTATAAAATAAAGGTGTACTTACGTATTTCCTTTGCATCTTGGACTTGTAATAAATTCTACTCCTAATCTTATTCGTTCTTAAACAAGCAAGGGAAAATATATATATATAAATATATAATATAAAACATATGTATTGCACCTGCATTTTTAAATTGTTAAATAAACTTCATATTTCTTTTTATTTGTTCTTGAATAAGTATGTAAAAGTAGCTTTAAGTTGCAAACAACTTAATTGTGCTAAAATATTAAATTACTTGGTTCTTGTCAAGATAAATTAATATTGCTTGAGTTAGAATAATATATCGCCCTAACATAAAACGCTAAAATACTTAGTTTTCATTATGATAAAAATTAGTACTACCTGAGTAGATTAATTATATAAAAAATTTCTTGAATTTCGATAATTAAAGCCTTGCAAGATTAGTGTATAATTAGGCGTTCAAATCACACTTGGGGATAATTTTTGGAATTAAGTTAGAGCTAAGGACTTAAGTGGATATTAGGAGGGGATGCGAAAAGACTAGAATGCCCTCCATACGATCCCAAAATGTCCATGCAATCCACAAACATTGGCGGACAACATGAACACTCAACCTCCCCAACCGTGCACTAATTCACCTCAGACCACACCCCAAACTCACCACAGCATTTCCATGCAAAACCAAACAATCCCTCTGACAGCATTACAAGCACCGCACATCCGACCAATAGAAATTTTAACCATCTCAACACGCAATCTCCTACTCAAAACAGCGGCACCATCCCTCTTCCTCTTCATTTCATATCCCAAACCACACTCCACCATTCTACTTAGCTCCGGACCAAGAACAAAGAGGGAGAGAGAGACTTACCTTGTGAGCAGCAAAGTGGAACCGTGAGAGCTGCAATCCGCGAGCTGCAAAATTTTCTGCTTCGGGCCGCAAGCTGAGGGTGAAAACCGTGAGCAAGTCCCACCATTCTGCACTTCCAGTTCTGCACCCTTCACATCCAACCAACCGAAATCAACCCCACCACAACACCACTCCAGCCGCAACTCAGGAACCAGGACCAACAAACCTGCGCGTGAAGCCGAGAGGAAGGAAAGAAAAATTTCTAGATTTTCGTGTGTGAGCTAAGTTGTTTCTGAGGTAATTTCTGTGCCAAGTTAAGCTAATTAATGGTAGATGATAGTGATTAGTAGCATGCATGTTGAATTTATGTACTGGATGATGACTTAGAGAGGAAAAAAAATTCTGTTGTGCGCACCTTTGGGATTTCCGAGAGTTGATTATGAAATGCTGATCTTAAGTTAATAATTTTCGAAAATCTGAGCTTGCATGGTTGATTAAATAACTAATCACTAACCAATTAAATTTTTTAAAGCTTTGCATGCTGAGTTAAAACCATCGGATGATGATTTTGGAAAAGAAGATTCTGATTATAAGAAAGAAAACTTTTTGCCGAGTGTTAATTGGATAATGCAGCCTTAATCTGGTCTACTTGGTGTAAGCCGAGCTTATTGTGGTGATTAGATAGTTAATAACAAGTTAATTAGGCTCTGCATGTAGTTAATTAATTAGGTTAAACCAGAAAAATAAAATCAAAATGCAACCTGCCACATGCATGTTCATCCGAGCCAAGCTGGAATCATTTTTAGAAATGTAGATGTTGATGGCTGTTATTCGAACTTGATTCGGTACTGGAAATGTTAAGCCGTTAACTAAGTGTTTACAGGTCAAATTTGAGTAAGTAATACTATGTTTTAACCAAGAAAATAAAATGAAAACAGAAAATCTATGCATGCAACTTCATCCGTGACTAGCTGGACAGATTTCTGGATTTTTGGGATGTTTGAAGCTGTTATTCGAATTCAATTTTGAACCAGAAATGTTAATTAGCTAGCCAAAGGTTCACATGACGAAATTGAGAATCTAAAACCATGTTTTAGCCGAGGAAAAGTTGGATTTATAAACATCTAATTGCTGGAATATAAATGCTGGAATTTTTCTTTGTGATAGCCGAAGGTTGAGTTGGAATCTCAGCTTGGTTTTGAAACTTTTCTCCGAAGCATTGTAGACACCAATTTTTAGCATTTAGTTTTTTATTTGTCGTTTTAGTTTTATTCACTTATTAGTGTTAGTTTTTTAGTCTTTATTTTTACTTTTAAGTTTCAGCATAAAATTTCTCGAAAAAAAAAGAAAGAAAGAAAAGCATTCAAAAATATGTTCAGTTGTTTGGGATTTAATTTCAATGTTTTCTTGAAAAAAGAAGGGAAAAAGAAAAATAAAGAAAAAGAAAGAAAATTAGCATTTCGTTAGCATTTCTGCGTTTATTTTTTATTTTTTATTATTATTATTAGTAGGTAATCGGTTATCTATATTTATATTATACTTTTACAAAAAAAAAAAAAAAAAAAAGGGGAACACGCCACAGCAAGCTGCGTATTTTCGCAGCTTGCAAGAGAGGACCTGGGCAGTCCCTTAGCTGCAAATATAGGAAAGATGGCTGGGGTTTTAGGGTTGGAGATGCTGGTATAAATAGCAAAGGCAAGACAGCCGCAAAAGGGAGAGCCGCAGCCAAGAGGGGCTGTAGGATGAAGGGTTTGGTGAATGGGGTTTGGCATTTTTGACGGCAGCCGCAAGAGAGAAGGGACTCACGGCTAGGCCTGAGGAGCGATAGAAAGTGAAAAAAAGAGGGAAAACTAGCTACGGGAGTGAAGGAGAGGGAGCCGAGAGCGAACAAGAGCAAGAGTGAGGGATCATCGGGGAGGTTGAGAAGGCAACAAAAGAAAGAAAAAAGAGAGAGCTTTGACGGTTGGAGGCTGAGACGAAAGAAACGAGAGAGAATAGAGAGTGGCATCTGAAAAGGAAAAAACGCAGGAGACTAAGAGGGAGTTAGGAGAATAATAACGAGGGAAAAATTTTGAGGAAGACACAAGAGAGGATCTGGGAGCAAGCAAAGCAAATCTGGAAAATTTTGAAGAAGGCTTCAAAGCTGAGAACGATAGGAAGGAGATCGCTCGTCAAGGCAGGAGCTTCTGCAGCAAAAATTCCCAACCGCATTTCTTGGAACCCTCATGCGTTTCTGGGTAGATTTCAAGGTCACTCAACCGTGCTAGCATTCTCAGGTGAAAATGGCTCTTATTTTGTGGGTTTAAACATTTTTTTTTTATGAGAAGATATGCCACGAAGGTGAATCTTTTGAATGATCTGCTGCTGTTTTTGAGTTTTTGCTGGTCTCATGACTTGGCCATGATTGTTTGGTAGCTAAGATAGAGCATAATAAGAGCCTATAGGATGGGTTTAGGGATTTTATAAGGTTGTATGATGAATCCATGAGCTCTGATTTTTCACGTGTTTGTATGAACAAAACCAGAAAAACTGCAAAAGCTTTCGGCTTTATGATTTTTGTCATGTTTGGGACTCTTAATGCTTCCCTGATTGCAGTTTTATGTTTTACGATGTTGGTGATGGGTTTTGGCAATGAAAGGCTCAGATATCATGGTTTTCCCTCTCCCCTTTGTTCCAAAGTCCAGCGTATGAATTAGATTCTGGTTTGGGTCTGGGTATTTGTTGCATGAGGTGGCTAAAATCTAGAGGCACCAGAAATTGCAGGTGCTTCATCAGTTGCATGTCTACATTTCTGCTTAGCTCCTTTAGCTAGTATTTGATTGAAGTTTGATTAACCATGTCGATTTCCAGCTGCCTAATGTATAAAGAGCTCGCTGCCTATTCTTTCTTTGTTGCTGTCCATTTGCTGCGATAATGTTGTTCCGTGCCTTTTGTTGCATTGTAAAACAAGTAGATCAGGTGGTGTTTTGTTGTCTTGCACGAATTACATTCAGTTTGGGCTGTCAAATGTGTAGAGTTTGTTTGAGTTCTCACACACAAACATATTTGGGCTGAAATAGAAAAAGCTGCTGCATTTGTTTCCTTTTCTCTGCCGTGTTTCCTTCTGCACTTCAGTTTCGTGTTCAATCTTGTGTTGAGGTGGGGAAATGGAAGTTTGGGTGTTGTGTATGCATGTTTGAAACTCTGAAACACTCGAGCTATGGCCAAGCACTTGCTGGAAAAATGCATTTCAACTTGCCAAAATCAGTTTCATATGCTTCCAGATTTTTCAATTTGCTGAACGTATTTCATTTTTTGTTGCATTGGATCTTGCTAAGTTTTTTGTTTGATTGGATGATGGCTTGCTGCTTAGTTTAAAGCCTTGTGTGTGGACTTGACTATGTTTGAAAGCTGGCTTGACAAGGTGCCAAATTGCAGAAAGTCTTCATCCGAAAATTATAGAAGCAAAGAAAGCTTCGGTTTGCCGAAAGCTTCATATGCTTGTTGAAACCTTGTTGCAGCTTGACTTTGCATAATTTCTTGCTGTGTTTTACTGGTTTGAATATCCAAGTTGTGTGTTGTGTTGTTTAATTCAAAGCTTGGTCGTTGGTTTGAGAGAGTTAGATCAAAGCTTGAGTTTGGTTTTTCTGAAATTTATGGTCGAAGGTGAAAGCGCAGCCAGCATTCTAGTTGCAACAGGTTAAAATGCAGAAATCTTCTTCGTATGCATGCTTTGCATGAAGAAATAACTTCCAAAAATTGCACTCCAACCCCTTGGCTTCTATCTAATGCTTCTATGACCCAATCAATTGAATGTTCTCCTCAATTTGGTCCTTGGCAGCTTTAAGTTTTGCAATTTCATTGCTTGTTTGCTTCAATTAACTACCATGCTTTGTCAATTGCACTTAAGTCATGACTTTAGGGGCTTTATGATCAAGTGAGCTCGTGTTTGCCTATTTCTTTAATTTTCCCAAATAAATTGGTACCTTGACCATTTCTTTTATTTTGGAGGATAAATAAGTGATTTCACTCCATTGGGGCCCAATTGCAAGGGAGGTAACCTCTATCTTCTTGATTTTCATTTCTCCTATGTGATCCAACGTGCTAAGTGTGAATTGCATGTCTACATTGCTTTCCTTGCCTTTCTTTAATTCCTTTCCCTTATTTCATTTACTTTTGCTTTTTATTTAAGTTATTCATTATGGGGTATGTGTACACCTCTTGGCTTGTAATAGATAGGGCTCGGAGAGCATTTGGTCCATTTCCCCTTCCCCTTGGTTGCTTGCTTTTGTTGCTACATGTTTAATTGCTTTATTAGGCTCTTGTATCTAGTCGAGCATGCTAAGTGTTATGTGCTACGTGTTTGTAAGTGATTTGCATGTCTACTCGCTTTTTATAGTTATGAATGAATGTGATGGATGAATGTACGTCACCACACTAGTCCAACGCTAGTTGTGGCTCATTCATAGAAAGGGCTAGTCCAATGCTAGACCCAATAGGCCATCCCCCTTTCATTAGTGCATACTTGCATGTTCACTACATTTCATGCATTTTGCTTAGTTTTATCATTTGGCATGCTCCTCGAGCCCCTTTTCCCCTCATTTTAGGATTTTTGCATCTCATACTAGTTATAGGGTACATTTGCGTGAGAGTCCCCTTAAATATGGAATATAGACGAGTGTGGCTTTTTCTAAGCCTTAGCACGCTTGTATTCCCTCTATCAAAGGGAAAATTGAGTCACGATTTAGGTCTCCCCGTGCCCAATATGAATGCATTCCCTAGGATCATGCACTTTAAATCCATCTTATCATCTTCATTACACTTTCATTTTTACTCCCATTTGCACACGTGCACCTTTATATCCCTTCACTCGCACACGAGCACTTTTTCATTTGCACCCCAACACTTTCACATTCTTCTAATTACATATATGCATTTTGCCCACTGGCACTTAGAGTATATTTTCACATTCAAAGACATTTTCTTTGCACACTTCCACTCACACTATTGTTTTTATTACTTTTTCACACAAACTCACGTTTTTCATGCCATGCATTCATCCACTCATTTTTCACATCATTTAGGTTTAGGTGTGACCTCTCCAAAAGGATCATTGTTGGGCTTCACAATTAATGTGATTGGCACCACTCAACCTTTGAAGAGAAATTTCCCCATGTCCCCCTAGGTCTAGGCTTTTGCATTCATATAGACTTATCCAACACGCTATACATACTTTGGGTAGAAAAATTAGGAAAAGTGGGGCTAAATCACGCAACTAGCCTTGGCTAGGTCGAAGGGGTGCCTTGGATTTTATCCTTGCCTTCCCCTTCGTCAAATGTGACTCCCGAACCTTTTTCGTTGGTTTACGTGGACTAGGAGTCGTTCAAAAGGGGTTTCTTTCTATCTTTCCTTTAGAAAATTTCTTTTTGGGTGACTTGGTACACCCTAACTCTATACCAAGTGGCGACTCCATTTTTCATTAAAAAAACCCCCTTTTGAACTTTGTTTGGCCAAATCTTCGCATTCTAAAGTCCCATGGCCTTTTATTTTCACTTTCACACGTTCACATATTCCACACTACTCACACACCACAACACACAACATTCAAAAAGTGGGGCGCGACAGTTGGCGACTCCACTGGGGATATCCTAAGTGGGTCCAAGCATTTGATTTAGCTATTCTTTTCCGTTTTCTACCTTTGTTATGCATAGCATTTGGATATTAGGGTTGCATTTTGCATTTTAGGACCTTTTTGTCTCACGTACGTCTCAAACTACTCCCTCGCTCACGAATGTATGATTGGTTGATTGGATGTATGTTTACTTGTTTATCTCGCGCTTGCATTGCATTTGGGGGGGGGTGTGTGTCACCTTTAGAGCCTCGCGTGGTTCTCAACCCTTTCCCTCAAAATAGGGAACACTTCATACGTGCACGTTTACTTGCTTTTATCCCATTTTATTTTATTTTTCGTGGGCTCTTTCCCACACCGCCTTGTAGGACTAGGAATGATTTCTCTGGGTATGTGGATGGTGTGCCTTGCGCCCATAGCAATACCTAGGGGATCGCTCGAGCCACCGACCGAGGGTCTTGGGATTGATGACCCATTCCCTTAGGTCTGAAGGCTTGGGGACCTTTTAAGCCTTATCGAGTCTAGTCGCATTAGTGAACCCCAGCCTCATGCATCCATGTTAGCATTTCCCTAGGATAGAGTCAGCCTCACCCTCTTTTAAGCACATTAGGCACGAGGGAAGGGGTTCCACCCCTTTTACTTGTTTTATTGTACCTCTTTTCTTAATTGCTCCCAATGTGTTATGTGTACTATCAATTGCACTAACCATTCTTTCGTTTTCTTGGATTGCATTCATGTGCCTTAGCAATAAGAGGCCTTTTTGGCACTCTTTTAGCGACTTACCCACTAGATGACTCACATGTTTAAATTTCAGTTATTACACTTGATTTTCAATAAATACATTTCATTTTAGACCTTTTCCCCCCGATCTAGTATTTATGTCCTTTAGGCCATATTTGTCACATATTTACATCGCTTTAATAAATGGCATCATGCATAAACCATAGAAAGGGAATGCCACATAGGGAATCCCGTGTTTAAGAATAAGCCACCTTGTGTCTCGGATACTTAATCCAGTGAGACTTGCACGTTTACATTTTGTACCATCCAAAGGGGTAGTGCACAAGGTAAGGTAGGATCCGATCATTTTCATAGAGTGATCTTTGGAATATGAGCATCTAATAATCACTTTTTGGCCATTTTATCAAAAATTGGTAAAAATCCCTTGCGTGAAGGACATTAATTTGAAGAAATTCACAAATGATTCCTCCTATTGAGACGATAAATAAATTGAGGCCAAAATTTGATTTTTAGAAGGTCATAGACTAATGCACCTCAATAATTTTGAAATAACCAATGGCCGGACAATTCAACCAATCCATTTTGCCAATTCATTCAATAAATCATCAATTCATTTGACCAATTTACCCTTTTTAGGGTCACCTGGTCGATTTTTGAATAAATCGTCAATTCATTTGACCAATTTACCCTTTTTAGGGTCATTCGGCCGATTTTTGAATAAATCACTAATTCAATTTCATTCATTTGGCCAATTTACCCATTTTTAGGGCAACCGAGCCGATTTTGAATAAATCAAGTTTCGTTCAATCTATTTGATCAATTTACCCTTTTTAGGGTGATCTGATTAATTTTGGATAAATTAAATTTCATTCAATTCATTTGACCTGTTTCCCTTTTTAGGGTAATCCGGTCGATTTTTAATAAATTGTCAATTTCATTTGACCAATTAGGATTTCAATGTCGAATTTCAAAATGGAAAACCTAGTCGATTTTGAGAAAAGCATCCATTGCATCCAGCCATTTGATCAGTTGGAGTTTTGACCCGTGCTTCACTGAGAAAAGTTGTCAAAACGAATTCCAATCTCTTCGATAGGAAGTTCGTCAAGGTCAAACCCGTGCGTTTTTGCAAGTTCTTGTATCGATCAAAAGTGATCAATCCCTTCGGACGAGGTCCTCATTTTGACAAACGTCTCTTCTCATTCCAATGGGCCAAATTTTTCAAATTATTTTTCACTCCATAAGCTGATTGGATCCATCAGGTATTGTATAGTGCCTACTCTAGAGGATTGCATCTTCATGCTAGGCCTACCCTTGGCATAAAAAGGGTTCCCCCATAGGACATGCATACCGATTTTCTATTCTTACTTACTGACTCCGGGTATTTTTCTTTTGTTTCCCCCCTCCCCTGCATTCATAAAAAAAAATGTTTCAATAAGATGAAAATATTTCCCTATATTGGATAACAATTTTTGATCCGATGAAGTTTGGAAAGTATTATTTGATTCTTGGGCAGATCCAACAATGGGAACATAAAAATCCATCTGAAAGCTCTAGGTTAAGAGCTTCTAAGAGATTTCATAATTGCTTTCAAGGAAGATTCTGTATATTTGACTTGTTAATATATTTTTGTGTCAAAAGAAAAGGAGACAAAAGGGATATATATGTGGAGCTCTTTAGAAGCTTTCTATTCTCATTTGTATCATAATTGAACGAGAAATTTTGTTTCAAACTTTTTCAGCAATAAAATTTTTGGACAATTATTGTTTTGTGTATATTCATGTACATTTCATTCTTTATTGAGCTCATTAAGAGATTTCATGGTGAATTTTAAGAAATAAGCTCAAATTGAGATTTTTCAACCTTTGGCCTGAAAACTCACAAATGTATACACCAGATTGGTGATCCGAGCTACACAATAAGAGTGCTCAAAAATTGAAAGAGGTCACTCAAAAGGCCCATGAGATACCTTTCTCCTTCACTTAACCCCAAAATAAAATCAGTCACATTGATTGATAAATTGCAAATTGAGGCAACTTTTGCTTGGAAATGTCCGTGGTGTCTAATCCGATTCAATCACATCTAAGTGAAAGCAAAAATGTGCATTATTCTTGTTTGTTTTGAAAATTTGGAATGATACTTTGAGCATTCGTTTCTCTACCTATACAGATTTTATCATTTGCTCTCCCATTTGAGCCTTCAAAAGAATAATTTCGTTTCAAATAAAGGCCTTAATGGTCACTACCCTACATTGGGAAAATTTTCAAAAAGGAATGGATTCTCAACGAGCCAATTCGTTTACTTGGTTAACATGAGGCGTAAGAATGATACATTGGCCATCGTTTCTACAACCTAAACACCATTTATCCCTTGCATCCTCATTTGAGCCAAAAATTGGTGGTTTTTTCGGGTGCACATATGATCGCACCCCACATTGGGGAAGGAGATTGGGGAATTTTGAAAAAGAAAAAAGGAAAAAGGAAAGGGAACCGCGAATTGGGGAAATTTGATTCTACCAGGGTTTCAATTTTTGAAAAGAAAAGAAATGAGAAAAAAAAGACAAGTTCTGTCCGGTGGATCGCCTATGTTTCACAAATATGGATGAACAAGGGTCTTCCTCCATCAGTTAATTCAGATACATGCCAAAAATTTTCCATTAATGAAAGTTTCCTTTCAGAGTTATTGTAAGGAACGGAATACAAGTCAGGCCATCTTCTTTTTCAATCAAACATTCTATCCCTAGTTATCCCTTTTGAGCCTTCAGAATAAATTATTTCGTTTGGCAACCCCTGAGAATCGCAAACCCCACACTGGGGCAAGTTTGAGTTGGAAAAGAAAAATTTCAAGAAGTGAAAAAGTGAAAAGTCACAAAATCAAAAACAAAAGAAGAAAAGAGAACCTCAGTTCAAAAATAAACTGGGGCAAATTTCAAAGAATGGCAAAAGGCCGAAAAGTCAAAAGAAGAAAGAAAATGAAAGTGAAAAAGCCTCAATTGAGCATAAACTGGGGCAAAGTCTTGATTTAACCCTAAAAAGGGTTGGCGCAACAATGCGATCTCAGATTCTTCAAACCACTTTTGAAATCTGCCTTCAAGCCTTAACTTTTCTAAGCACCCCACCTGACCCCATTACAAAAGCCGAAAGTCCTGACTTCCATTCTTTGCAATGGCCCTGTCAAGAAAATTTCTGATGCCGGAAAATTTTAGCTGTATTTCTGAATTGCTTGGGTATGGGGTTGACGCTTCTCACCATGTGAAAACCCACCAAGTTGAGGGAAAGGGAAAAGAAGCAAAAAGCAAAGCAAGAAAAGTAAATGCAAGAAAAATGCAGGAAAAATTTTGACGCTGAAGTCCCTGGTGAGTGATGAGAAAAATGCGAACAAATTCTGAGATTTTTGAGTTCAAAATAGGGGTAATTTTGAGGAAAAATGCGATCTTCGGTGCAATGTCCTTGAAAATTATTTCTTTAACTATCGTCTTCAAGCCACATTACAAGCTAATAAAGTCCATCGTTGACTTATTCCTTCATGACAATCCAAAGTGACGATTATGCTCGTAAGAAATCCATCAATCATTTGTGATCATGGGAGTATAACCAGTTTTCACAGGTTTAGCTATCGCTTCTACCCATTTTGTTGCAAGCCTATAAAGCTTGTATGTTGACTAAGTTTTCTTAAGAAATAAGGGTGACAAATTCTTTGCTTTCACTAAGATGTGGTATAGAAAGGATTACACACAATTTGGGCACAAAATAAGACAAGTCTTGACCTTCCATTTCCTTTAGCCATTTCCAAATCAGAAATAACACCCCATTCGATTAGCCCTGAAAGATGAGCCAACAAGAAGTGGTGACCCGCCACTCTGGGCACCGATGCTAAAAGTGAGGATGAAAATTTGGTGTTATTCTGAGAGATTCATCATGAAATTTCGCCATGAGTTCAAAACTCAACGTTCAAATTTCTTCACGTTGTATATATGATTACTTTCTAAGTTTTGGAAAGTGTGATTTCTCTTGGTTCAAATAAATGGAGAGACATCCAAACCAATTTCTTGCAATCAAATGGGCCCATACTGGGGCAAAATTTTTATTTCCAAGATTTCACAAAATAAGCCCACACTGGGGCAAATTTTTTATAGTCCATTTGAGGATTTCGTCAAAGACTCAAGCAAGACTTTCAAATCAATCACGCTGCCTTTTTCATGAAAATTTGAGTGCATGTAAGCCCCCTGTGCAGGTATTCATAGTTGAAATCGACGAAGGAGCATTCGGTGATGTGGAAGGCCGATGCCGAAGAAAGAGAAGAAAGAGTGGAAAAAGGGCCCTACACTGGGGGCAAATTATTTTTGAAAAAGATTCTCTCGAAAAATCAGAAAAATTCAAAAGTCAGAAATCAAAAATCGAGTTCAAATTCTTGTTTCTTGGAAAATCAAATTTAATTTCTTGTTTCTTGACAAATCAAATTCAATTTCCCGCCAACCTCGGCAGAACTGGGTTTTATCCCACTGACCATTCACAAACTTCACAAAAATCACGTTGGAGCCGGGTTTTATCCCGCCAACCTCGGCAGGCTCGGGTTTGATCCCGCTGTCCGATTGTCAAAAGCATTTCATTTTTCATTGCTACTGGAGCTGGGTTTGTCCCACCAGTAAGCATTTCGTTTACATCGCTACTGGAGCTGGGTTTGTCCCGCTAGTAAGCATTTCATTTTCATCGCTGCTGGAGCTGGGTTTGTCCCGCCAGTATGCATGTTCATTTGCTTTCGCCACTAGCCGTTGGATTTGTCCCACTAGTGTGCCTTTCATTTGCATTTGCCGCTAGCCGTTGGGTTTGTCCCACTAGTGTGCCTTTCATTTGCATTCGCCGCTAGCCGTTGGGTTTGTCCCACTAGTGTGCCTTTCATTTGCTTTGCCGCTAGCCGTTGGGTTTGTCCCACTAGTGTGCCTTTCATTTGCTTTCGCCGCTAGCCGTTGGGTTTGTCCCACTAGTGTGCCTTTTAATTGCATCCGCCGCTAGCCGTTGGGTTTGTCCCACTAGTGTGCCTTTCATTTGCTTTCGCCGCTAGCCGTTGGGTTTGTCCCACTAGTGTGCCTTTCATTTGCATTCGCCGCTAGCCGTTGGGTTTGTCCCACTAGTGTGCCTTTCATTTGCATTCGCCGCTAGCCGTTGGGTTTGTCCCACTAGTGCCTTTCATTTGCATTCGCCGCTAGCCGTTGGGTTTGTCCCACTAGTGTGTCTTTCATTTGTCATTGCCATTAGCCGTGGGTCAGTCCCACTAGTGTGCACCATGATTTTCATCCTGTTCGGGTCAGTCCCGTTTAAATTCCTGTTCGGGTCAGTCCCGTTTAAATTCTGTTCGGGTCAGTCCCGTTTAAATTCCTGTTCGGGTCAGTCCTGTTTAAATTCCTGTTCGGGTCGGTCCCGTTTAAGTTCTGTTCGGGCCAGTCCCGCATTTTAAATTTTTTGTCTGGGTCAATCCCATTTTAAAATTTTGTCAAAAGGGGTCAGTCCCCATTTCTAAAAGCATTCATCATTCGAGACGTTCACCGCCGAATAACACAGGTAAGTATTTGTTGTCTACTTCTTTGTCTCAAGTTTTTCCAAAACTCAGACAAAGAGGGGCAAACTGTAGACACCAATTTTTAGCATTTAGTTTTTTATTTGTCGTTTTAGTTTTATTCACTTATTAGTGTTAGTTTTTTAGTTTTTATTTTTACTTTTAAGTTTCAGCATAAAAATTCTCGAAAAAAAGAAAAAAAGAAAGAAAGAAAAGCATTCAAAAATATGTTCAGTTGTTTGGGATTTAATTTCAATATTTTCTTGAAAAAAGAAGGGAAAAAGGAAAATAAAGAAAAAGAAAGAAAATTAGCATTTCGTTAGCATTTCTGCGTTTTTTTTTATTTTTTATTATTATTATTAGTAGGTAATCGGTTATCTATATTTATATTATACTTTTACAAAAAAAAAAAAAAAAAAAGGGGAACACGCCACAGCAAGCTGCGTATTTTCGCAGCTTGCAAGAGAGGACCTGGGCAGTCCCTTAGCTGCAAATATAGGAAAGATGGCTGGGGTTTTAGGGTTGGAGATGCTGGTATAAATAGCAAAGGCAAGACAGCCGCAAAAGGGAGAGCCGCAGCCAAGAGGGGCTGTAGGATGAAGGGTTTGGTGAATGGGGTTTGGCATTTTTGACGGCAGCCGCAAGAGAGAAGGGACTCACGGCTAGGCCTGAGGAGCGATAGAAAGTGAAAAAAAGAGGGAAAACTAGCTACGGGAGTGAAGGAGAGGGAGCCGAGAGCGAACAAGAGCAAGAGTGAGGGATCATCGGGGAGGTTGAGAAGGCAACAAAAGAAAGAAAAAAGAGAGAGCTTTGACGGTTGGAGGCTGAGACGAAAGAAACGAGAGAGAATAGAGAGTGGCATCTGAAAAGGAAAAAACGCAGGAGACTAAGAGGGAGTTAGGAGAATAATAACGAGGGAAAAATTTTGAGGAAGACACAAGAGAGGATCTGGGAGCAAGCAAAGCAAATCTGGAAAATTTTGAAGAAGGCTTCAAAGCTGAGAACGATAGGAAGGAGATCGCTCGTCAAGGCAGGAGCTTCTGCAGCAAAAATTCCCAACCGCATTTCTTGGAACCCTCATGCGTTTCTGGGTAGATTTCAAGGTCACTCAACCGTGCTAGCATTCTCAGGTGAAAATGGCTCTTATTTTGTGGGTTTAAACATTTTTTTTTTATGAGAAGATATGCCACGAAGGTGAATCTTTTGAATGATCTGCTGCTGTTTTTGAGTTTTTGCTGGTCTCATGACTTGGCCATGATTGTTTGGTAGCTAAGATAGAGCATAATAAGAGCCTATAGGATGGGTTTAGGGATTTTATAAGGTTGTATGATGAATCCATGAGCTCTGATTTTTCACGTGTTTGTATGAACAAAACCAGAAAAACTGCAAAAGCTTTCGGCTTTATGATTTTTGTCATGTTTGGGACTCTTAATGCTTCCCTGATTGCAGTTTTATGTTTTACGATGTTGGTGATGGGTTTTGGCAATGAAAGGCTCAGATATCATGGTTTTCCCTCTCCCCTTTGTTCCAAAGTCCAGCGTATGAATTAGATTCTGGTTTGGGTCTGGGTATTTGTTGCATGAGGTGGCTAAAATCTAGAGGCACCAGAAATTGCAGGTGCTTCATCAGTTGCATGTCTACATTTCTGCTTAGCTCCTTTAGCTAGTATTTGATTGAAGTTTGATTAACCATGTCGATTTCCAGCTGCCTAATGTATAAAGAGCTCGCTGCCTATTCTTTCTTTGTTGCTGTCCATTTGCTGCGATAATGTTGTTCCGTGCCTTTTGTTGCATTGTAAAACAAGTAGATCAGGTGGTGTTTTGTTGTCTTGCACGAATTACATTCAGTTTGGGCTGTCAAATGTGTAGAGTTTGTTTGAGTTCTCACACACAAACATATTTGGGCTGAAATAGAAAAAGCTGCTGCATTTGTTTCCTTTTCTCTGCCGTGTTTCCTTCTGCACTTCAGTTTCGTGTTCAATCTTGTGTTGAGGTGGGGAAATGGAAGTTTGGGTGTTGTGTATGCATGTTTGAAACTCTGAAACACTCGAGCTATGGCCAAGCACTTGCTGGAAAAATGCATTTCAACTTGCCAAAATCAGTTTCATATGCTTCCAGATTTTTCAATTTGCTGAACGTATTTCATTTTTTGTTGCATTGGATCTTGCTAAGTTTTTTGTTTGATTGGATGATGGCTTGCTGCTTAGTTTAAAGCCTTGTGTGTGGACTTGACTATGTTTGAAAGCTGGCTTGACAAGGTGCCAAATTGCAGAAAGTCTTCATCCGAAAATTATAGAAGCAAAGAAAGCTTCGGTTTGCCGAAAGCTTCATATGCTTGTTGAAACCTTGTTGCAGCTTGACTTTGCATAATTTCTTGCTGTGTTTTACTGGTTTGAATATCCAAGTTGTGTGTTGTGTTGTTTAATTCAAAGCTTGGTCGTTGGTTTGAGAGAGTTAGATCAAAGCTTGAGTTTGGTTTTTCTGAAATTTATGGTCGAAGGTGAAAGCGCAGCCAGCATTCTAGTTGCAACAGGTTAAAATGCAGAAATCTTCTTCGTATGCATGCTTTGCATGAAGAAATAACTTCCAAAAATTGCACTCCAACCCCTTGGCTTCTATCTAATGCTTCTATGACCCAATCAATTGAATGTTCTCCTCAATTTGGTCCTTGGCAGCTTTAAGTTTTGCAATTTCATTGCTTGTTTGCTTCAATTAACTACCATGCTTTGTCAATTGCACTTAAGTCATGACTTTAGGGGCTTTATGATCAAGTGAGCTCGTGTTTGCCTATTTCCTTTAATTTTCCCAAATAAATTGGTACCTTGACCATTTCTTTTATTTTGGAGGATAAATAAGTGATTTCACTCCATTGGGGCCCAATTGCAAGGGAGGTAACCTCTATCTTCTTGATTTTCATTTCTCCTATGTGATCCAACGTGCTAAGTGTGAATTGCATGTCTACATTGCTTTCCTTGCCTTTCTTTAATTCCTTTCCCTTATTTCATTTACTTTTGCTTTTTATTTAAGTTATTCATTATGGGGTATGTGTACACCTCTTGGCTTGTAATAGATAGGGCTCGGAGAGCATTTGGTCCATTTCCCCTTCCCCTTGGTTGCTTGCTTTTGTTGCTACATGTTTAATTGCTTTATTAGGCTCTTGTATCTAGTCGAGCATGCTAAGTGTTATGTGCTACGTGTTTGTAAGTGATTTGCATGTCTACTCGCTTTTTATAGTTATGAATGAATGTGATGGATGAATGTACGTCACCACACTAGTCCAACGCTAGTTGTGGCTCATTCATAGAAAGGGCTAGTCCAATGCTAGACCCAATAGGCCATCCCCCTTTCATTAGTGCATACTTGCATGTTCACTACATTTCATGCATTTTGCTTAGTTTTATCATTTGGCATGCTCCTCGAGCCCCTTTTCCCCTCATTTTAGGATTTTTGCATCTCATACTAGTTATAGGGTACATTTGCGTGAGAGTCCCCTTAAATATGGAATATAGACGAGTGTGGCTTTTTCTAAGCCTTAGCACGCTTGTATTCCCTCTATCAAAGGGAAAATTGAGTCACGATTTAGGTCTCCCCGTGCCCAATATGAATGCATTCCCTAGGATCATGCACTTTAAATCCATCTTATCATCTTCATTACACTTTCATTTTTACTCCCATTTGCACACGTGCACCTTTATATCCCTTCACTCGCACACGAGCACTTTTTCATTTGCACCCCAACACTTTCACATTCTTCTAATTACATATATGCATTTTGCCCACTGGCACTTAGAGTATATTTTCACATTCAAAGACATTTTTTTTGCACACTTCCACTCACACTATTGTTTTTATTACTTTTTCACACAAACTCACGTTTTTCATGGCATGCATTCATCCACTCATTTTTCACATCATTTAGGTTTAGGTGTGACCTCTCCAAAAGGATCATTGTTGGGCTTCACAATTAATGTGATTGGCACCACTCAACCTTTGAAGAGAAATTTCCCCATGTCCCCCTAGGTCTAGGCTTTTGCATTCATATAGACTTATCCAACACGCTATACATACTTTGGGTAGAAAAATTAGGAAAAGTGGGGCTAAATCACGCAACTAGCCTTGGCTAGGTCGAAGGGGTGCCTTGGATTTTATCCTTGCCTTCCCCTTCGTCAAATGTGACTCCCGAACCTTTTTCGTTGGTTTACGTGGACTAGGAGTCGTTCAAAAGGGGTTTCTTTCTATCTTTCCTTTAGAAAATTTCTTTTTGGGTGACTTGGTACACCCTAACTCTATACCAAGTGGCGACTCCATTTTTCATTAAAAAAACCCCCTTTTGAACTTTGTTTGGCCAAATCGTCGCATTCTAAAGTCCCATGGCCTTTTATTTTCACTTTCACACGTTCACATATTCCACACTACTCACACACCACAACACACAACATTCAAAAAGTGGGGCGCGACAAGCATAATGGTTGAAATGCATGAAATACGTTGTTTAAAGTTTTATAAGATGTATAGATATGAAACACTTGAGCCGTGGGTTGAATTGAACCAAAAATGTTGGAGCAAAGTGCTGGAATTTCTCAACTTAGCCGAGAGAATGAAACTGAAACTTATAGTGGTTTCTGAATTTGTTTTCTTGGAGTATAATGATTGGATATGCTTGAAAAAAAATAATGTTGCCATAAGTCTTGCAAGATACTCTGTAGCTTAATAACCATCCTCTGCATGTCCATTTAGTGTTAACAAAGGGGAAAATTAAGGAAGTAATTGTATGTTGAATTGCCAACTGATGATTGTTATACTTAGCTGATGACAGATTAGTATATATATGATTTCTTGGCTGAACCATTTACTGGAATTTGCCTTGGTATATGCTGGTATGAAGGTCATACTTAAATGTACGGATGGTTTGAATAAAAGTCTTATGGTTTTAAAAGAGAAAAAGGAGTTTTTCACAAGTGAAAAATGAGTTTCCAGATTTTCGGATTTCACTGACCAGTCTCAGTAAAATGCTTATATCTTGGTATAGGAAAATCCGATTAAGGTGCCGTCAGTGGCATTTGAAACTAGAGTCATGGACCTTTGTTCTGTAGAAATTTCATATTTTTCCTCCATGTGTACTGCTGTCCGTGACTCCTCAAAGCAGGCTGTCCTGCTTGAATGTCATGTTTCTTCATAAAACTGAATTTTGACTTGGATCGAACATTTGGCCTATTTGTGATTTGAATCTCTGAAAAGTGTCTTTTGGGATGTGTTAGTACTAAAAATCTATTTTACAACAGTATAACTTTCACAATTGTTTGATTTGTGGAACTAGAGTTATTTAAGAGTTAAGTTAGTCGTGACTTTTCTCTTGGTTTTGAGTTGAATTTCTGTTTGAATTGTGGCAGAAAGTGATTGCTTGATGTCCAGAGCTAATGATTGACGAAGATCTTGGCCATTTGAATGATTTTATAGGTATTAAAGGGTGATGAAATTTAATTGCTGGAATTGCTTGGAGGCCTTACATTTATTTTGATTTAGTTAAGATATGATATGAGCTTGCCAAAACCAAGTGCTAATGATTGACGAAGCCTTGGTCATTTATTTTATTCTTGATCAGAAATGAATCTATTGAAAACTAGGGCTAATGATTGATGAAGTGTGAGAACCCGTAAATTCCTCTTAATAATTTTCCTAGGGTTTATCCCCTTTAATGGCATGTTTTCTGCATTTTCTGGCTAGAAATATTTTCTTGGGGAAAATTTTATGAGCAATTATAGTTTTTAGATAATTTTTCTAGTATTGGAGAGTTTTTAGAAAATTAAGAAGATATATTGGATGTGGGACCCACTAGTACAAAAAGTTCGGAAAAATTCGGCCAATAAGGTTAAGTTTCGAATACTGTGAAAAATTTATCGGGTGGTAAGAGATAAGTAGAGAGTGAGATTTGATTGATGAGAGAGAGAAAAGAAAGGATAGGAATGCATTTATGATAATGACAAGTGTCACAATCTCATTGGTTGGACTTTAAGAATTACTATTCACTTTCTTGACTTTTTTGACCAAAGGATTAAATATAAAAAATTCACAAAATTTCCTCATTTTTCTTTCTCCTTGGCCGGCTCTCTCTCACTCTCTTGCAAGAAGAAGAACTCTTCAATCTTCAAGCTTTCTACTAGCAAATCATCTAAATCAACCAAATAAACAAGATTCCACTCCATAAAATCCTACCTTCTAGTGCTAGTAAGGGTTGTAGTGAAGTTGTTTTGAAGAGCAAAGGTGTCCACAATCTCTCTTTCCCTTGTTTCTTGGTAAGTGATGCTACAACCTCTTCCCTATACCTAATGATGGTTATAGTATGCTTAGAAGTGGCTTGAGTGTTGGAATATATGATTTATTTCTTGGTTTGGCTTGATTTGGTGAAGTTTTCCATTTTATGATGAATTTTCTGGTTTCATATGATTTTGATGTTGTGGACTAGTATGATGGTTAGTAATAAGGGGCTTTGACTCTAGTGGGTGTGAATTGTTGTGAAATGCAATCAATTTTGGATTTGAAGTGAATTGTGAAAAGTTAGGGTTCATGAACCCCTAATCTGCCCGAAATTTTAGGTCATAGCTAGAGGCCGAATTGGACTTTCTCAAAACATGAAAGTTGTAGGTATTGATGATTTTAGTGTGCCTGCAAAATTTCAGGGCAATTGGACTAGTGTAGAGTGAGTTATGCCGTTTTTACTGTTGCTGTTTTTGGTGCACAGAATGTCCGAACTGCGATAGTAATTGCCTGTTTTGACTGGAATTGGTTTGGATTTTGAAGTTGGTGTCTTCTGAGGAAATGTAGCTGGATGTCTTAGCTAACTTATGCCTTTGGAATTTCGGCATTTGGACCTGTGTAGGCTGAGATTGACGTATTACAGTTTTGTGTGTTTTGCAAACCTGTTTTGGTAATTCTGGTTTGGTATTGGGCACTTTTGACCTAGTTGTGCTAGGATTTGGACTGAGAGGCCTTCTACATTGTTGTACCTCTGTTTCTTGGCTTCGAAATGGTGGGTCTTACACCCCCATCCGATGATCGTAGTGAATTTGACGCCATTACCGCAAAATAAGGGCAAAACAGTTTTTCTATTTGGGGCCAAGACTAAGGCCATTTTCTAATTTCTGGTTTGCTATTATGCTCATTTATGCATATGAAACCCTATTGGGGTTGTGTTTAGCATTGCTATATGACTCGTTATCGAGTCTCATTGCATTTGTTGCGTGATTTTAGGGCGTGACGGTGGTGCACAACGTTCTTTTGACTAAAGTGTTTGAAACCGCATTGTGCTAGCTTGGTGAGTGTACTACTCACTTATGTGCTATTACATGGCTTTGATCTTAGTACTCGAGATGTTGAATGTTGATTGATCCAAGTGAGAGTGTACTTTATCACTTTCATTTATTGTTTCGCATGTTATTGGAAAGTTATATGAAATGTTATATGAAATGTTATATGAAATGAAATACATGACTTCAACTATTATCCATGAGCTCAACCCCATTGGTTATTGATTGAATCGAGCCGGCGAGGGCTTGGTCGTGCCAATTAATGTGCCTTGGGGCAACATCATAGGGAATCTTGTAGTATGAGAGACTCTTGATTCCGGTTTACTCGAGTAATACCACAATGCAAGTGTTTGGATTTCGGGCCCGGTTGAGGAATGTTAGGAGGAAGGGAATGGAAGTTAAGAGGAGTCTACGGTTGGTTACCTTTCAGACATTGACGGAGAGTCAATGAGACCTGATCAAGAATTCAAACGAGGAAAAGGGCTCTTGAGAGCCACCCGTATCCTTTTATCCTTATTATTAATGTGTGGCTTTATTTATTTTGGTAAATTGGACTGTTAAACTTGATGTATCCATGAATTTGGTTGCTTGAGTTGTATTCTCACTGGGCAATTAGCTCACCCCGTTCCTTTTGTTTTCCTTACAGGAATATGACTCTTTTGGAATGAATTTTGCTAAATGGTTGCCGAATGAACTAGATGAATGACTCTTTTGTATTGTATATAAAATGGGACCCTAAATGTATCATTAGGGCCGTTTTCACTTTTGTTTTGGCAAACCATATATGTAGCGACTTTTGTATCACTTTTAAATGTCATTTTTGGTTTGTAAAGGCTAAATGTTATGTGGTTTATGTAATTCGATGTTTGGTTGGGTTCGGACGAGTCGGTTACTATTCATGGCCGACTCCGGATTTTGTTTCTTTTATTTTGGGTTATTTTGCCCTTTTGCCTTATTTGCGCGCGTTATAAGTTCCGGAACGTGAAAGATCGCTCTATACTGCACCGTTAGTCCTGGCGAGAGCTGGGCAGGCAGTCCGCTAACCTCTTTGGTTCGCCTTAGGGGAAGGTGGGGCTGTCACATGAAGCCCTAGTGACTTGCTATTGAAATGTGATTTTGATGTGGTGGCAAACCTGAGCTATAGTGTGAATTCGAAGTGGCAAAATTTACGAGATAATGCGTTGTGAATCGGAATAAGAAATCCGTTTAGTCCTTAGATTTGAGAAAGTTTCAATTAAGCTATTTAAATATATCTTCGTGCTAGTATGGAGCAAGAACACTTAGTATTGTCTGTTAACGCCAAAAATTTTGTGTAGGGATTTTGCCCTAAACTTTGTCAACTCAACATTTTATTTTACTTCCTTTAGCTAAACTAGCCACACTATTTATAAAAAAAATGAATTTTCTAGCTCTAAAACCCTAGGCTTTGTTTTACTTCCTTTCTTTTCTCTAAGAATTGTTCTTGGCTAGCTGACTATAGGAAAAGTATCTCAAGGAAAACTATAAGAAACATTTTTACTACTTTTGTCAAGCTTCAACCCAAGTAGATTGTTGAAATTACTTTGAGAAGGTTAACTAGTAAATTACTAGATAATCCACAATACGTACAAGCTTAAAAATTGATTAGAGAACTTACAGTTTCAAATTTTGGTTTTTAGGATATTGCGAGGACGCGGAATTCGATTCCCAACTTGATATCTGAACTTCACTCTTGGTGAGTGTCCCTGCCTGCTCTATGCCTACTTGAATAAAGTGCTTCCTTGACTTGATATGTGGTAATTGCAAAAAATGGTTTCTGATCCATCGAAGCGAGCAGTGTGTACTTTATCACACTAGCCGTTCGAGTGGTGATTTGCGTGAAATGTTTTGGTGAATCCATGTGTTGTGACGTCGCTGGGTGAATGTAACAGCCCCACCTTCCCCTAAGGCGAACCAAAGGGGTTAGCGGACTGCCTGCCCAGCTCTCGCCAGGACTAACGAGCAGTTACATGCGATCTAGAATATTTCGGGAAAGTAAAAATACGCTCGGACAAGCCACAAATATCAAAAGAAAAAAAATGAAAAAAACGAAAACGATGAATAGTGGCCTGGCACAGCAGAATCCGGGCGGAATCTGGCCGGATTACCGGCCGGATTCTTGGCCGGATACTGTCCAGTGAGCAAGGCCGGATTTTCAAAAAAAATCCCAAGGCAATCCGGCCGACAATCCGGCCAATTTCTGGCCGGATTTGGCCCTGTTCATTCCCGCCAGAAATTTTTCTTTCGCCGTTTGAAATACGAGTTAATCCGAAATCCAACCAAATGTCAACCAAACACATATACATTGAAATGTAACATTTACAAGCCAAAAGCCAAAGCGGCATATCAAACATGTTCGGTTTGCCAATCAAAAGAAATTGAACCCAATACATATTAGGGTTTCATTCAAAGAGCTATTCAAAAGACATTTACATGGGCTCAACTTGACAACCAACTAACACAACCTTTTCCAAAAGTGGTCATTTCCTGTAAGGAAAACAAATGGAACGGAATGAGCTTAAGCCCAGTGAGTTACTACCACATAAGCAACAAAGATCACTTAAGCATAACCTTTCATTTCAAGTACACAATTAAGGAATAAAACAAATCAGTAAAAGGATACGGACGGCTCTCAAGAGCCCATTTCCACGCTTACATTCTTGATCCGATCTCATTGACTCTCCGTCAACGTTTATGAGTACCAACCGTAGAACCCACTTCACTCCCATTCCTTCCACCAAACATACCCCAATCGGGCCCACACTCCAATCAGTAGCTTTTGGTAATACTCGAGTATACCGGAACCAAGAGTCTCATTACTACAAGATTCCCCAGTACAGTCCCCGTGGCATGTCAATTTTCACGACCAAGCCCTCGCCGGCTCGATTCAATTGACTACCTACGGGGTTGAGCTCAGTAATACAGTAAGGCCGTTGGATATTCGTCCAAACGACACCAAATCAGTTTTCCATGAATGGAATTCAATATCTCATATAGCAAGTGCAGTATTTCAGTGAAACGGTAAACAGTCATGAATGGAATCACAAGGGGGTGAGGGCGGTCAAGTACACCCTCACCTCAATCACTTCCAATAGCCAAATAAGCCTTCAAGGCATCACATTCACATATAACAAAGCCACATTGTACCATTAAAGTGAGTAGTATACTCACTTATCAATTAAGTGTTGTTTCAAGCACTTTCGTCAAGAGAATGTCGTGAACCACCGTCACGCCCTAGAACACGTAAACAAGTACAATGAGACTCGATAACGAGTCATAAAGCAATGCCAATCACAACCCCAATAGGGTTTTATCAACATATACAAGCATTATTGCAAACCAGAAAATCAGGAAATGTAACTCATTTGGCCTAGCAACAAAAACAGTTTTGTCCTCAATATGCGGTAATGGCACAAGTTGCTCTACGCTTATCGGATGAGGGTGCAAGACCCACCATCTCGAAGCTAAAAGACAGGGCTACAACAATGTAGAAGGCCACTCAGTCCAAATCCTAGCACAACTAGGTCAAATATGCAAAATACCAAACCAGAACCGTAATTGCAGGTTTACAAATCACACTATGCTGTAATTAGTCCAACTCAGTCCATACAGGTCCAAATGCATTGATTCCAAAGGCATGAGGTAACTAAGACATCAAGATACATTTCATCAGAAGACACCAACATCCAAATCCAAAGCAATGCCAGTCGAAACAGACGATTACAAGCGCAGTTCGCACTTTCTGATCAACCCAGAACAGCAACAGTAAAATCGACATATCTCATTCTACACTACTCCAATTTCCCTGAAATTTTACAGGGACCTCAAACTCATCAATACCTACAACTTTCATGTTTTAAGAAAAGGCCAATTCGGCCTCTAACAATATGATCCAAAACCGGACAGAAAGGGGGTTATGAAACCCTAACTTTTCACATTTCAATCCAAACCCAAAATTGGTTGCAATTTCCTATCATACACACCTACTAGAGTCATAACCCATCATTACCAACCATCATAAATAACCATAACACCATGATCACATTAAACCAGAAAATTCCTCAAAAAAATAAAAACTTCACCAATTCATTCCAAACCAAGAAATAAACCACAATTTTCAACACTATAGCCACCATTAGGCACAAATTAAACATCATTAGGTGTAAGAGGAAGTGTAATCATCACTTACCTAGTAAACAAGAGAGAGGGAGTTGTAGAACACCTTAGCTTCGTTAAAAAACTTCACCAAACAACTTACTAGCACCTAATGGAAGACTTTTATGGAGTAGAAACTAGTTGATGAAATTGGTTTGGAAGATTGAGCTAAATGGAAGCTTGAAAATTGGAGAAATCTTCTTCCTTCTTGAGCTTAAGAGAGTCGGCCATCAAGGAGTGAAAAATGGTGATTTTTAGTCAATTTTTGAGATATTTAACTTAAGGGTAAAAAGTCAAAAAGTCTAACCAATGAGAAAGTGCCACTTGGCACTCTATTAAATGCATTTCTATCCTTTAAGTCTCTCTCACATCAATCAAATCACCTCCTCTTCTTATCTCTTAACACCCGATAAATTTTACACAGTATCCGAAACTTAACCTTATTGGCCGAATTTTTCCGAACTTTTCGCACTAGTGGGGCCCACGTCCATAATCTATCCGTAATTTTTCAAAAACTACCCAATGCTAGAAAAATCATCTAAAAACTATAATTACTCATAAAATCCACCAAGAAAATTTTCCTAAGCCAGAAAATGCAGAAAACATGCAATGAAAGGAAATAACCCTAGGAAAATTATTAGGGAAAGTACGGGTTCTCACACTCTCTCCCCTTTAAAAGAATTTCGTCCTCGAAATTCCTTATCATTGGCTACTCCAGGATTAAATTGAGCATTATACTTAGCTAACATATCTGTACCCCTTCACTGGCCAGGTTCAGTAAATTATTACCTTCCACGTCCTCTAATGGGTCAAAGACTTGATGTTGTTCTAAGGAGTACACCCGAGAGGACACTTTCGATCCATCCTTGTCCCCCTTCGGCTGGGCAGGGTTGGTCGTAGTTGGTGGCAGAGTCCCTTGCCGCTCGCGCAGGCGAGCTGGACAGTTAGCAATTTGATGTTCGGCACTCCCACAGAGCAAGCATTTTCCTCCTTTCTTCCAGCAATTGTCCTCCGAGTGGTTTAATTTTCCGCAATACCCGCAGGGTCCGCGTGCTGCAGAGCCGAGCCTCCTCTTGACGGGCTCTCTTGTGATACTCCCGGCATCCTTACTCCTCCCGTTCCCCGCCCAAATTTGGGAGGGGTACTTTCATCCCCCTGTCCCGAACTACTTCCAGGAAATCCTCTCTTTTTCGCCGGGAAGTTTTTCACCTGGAGTCTAGCATTCTCTACTCGTTGTGCCTTCTCCACTGCTTCGCTGAAGGCGTTAATTTGGGCAGCCGCAAGGTCCTTCTGGATTTCTACGTTCAGGCCCTGGACAAATCGCCGTATCCTTCGTTGCTCGGTCATGATGAGTTCGGGCGCAAATTTGGATAGGCGGGTGAACTGGCTCTCATATTCCGCCACCGTCTGAGTCCCTTGACGAAGTCTAATGAACTCGTCCTCCTTCCTCTCCTGGACTAGAGGAGGGAAAAACTTCGCATTAAACTCTCGAATGAAGTTCACCCAAGTCCTGGGTGTCTGCTCCCTTTCCCATTTCTGTCGGATTACGTTCCACCAGGAACGGGCTGCCCCCTCAAGCTGGAACACGGCAAAAGTCACCTGCCGTTCGTCAGGGTAGTGTAGGGCTGCAAATATATCCACCATCTTTTCAAGCCATCTTTCGGCAACGTCTGGGTCGGGTCCCCCAACAAACTTTGGCGGAGCGAACTTTTGGAATCGTTCGAGAGCTCTATCTTCGCCCTCGACATGATGGCCAGGGTTTCCGGGGTTTCCAGGGCTAGGGTTTGGGTTCTGGCCTTGTTGCTGCACTACTTGTGCTAGCAGGTTTGTCATTTGCTGCATAGCAGCAGCTATCTGTACATTAGGGTCGGCTTGGGGTTTCAGGATCGGGTCCAGTCGAGGTTTCCCCCGTACCCCTAACCGGTGTGGGTTGTCTAGTTCCGCGCCCACGTCCCCGACCACTCCGTGTACCTTCCATAAGTTTACTTGGTCTAGGCAAGAATACTAAACCAACGTAGTAACAAGGCATGTAAGTAACACTCAAAACTGTCACAATAACACATAGTTATACAATCCAAACAGGATCACAAACATATATATACAAGCCAAGCAAGATCAAGCCACACACATATATACAATCAGTCGAGTCAAGTACAGGCAAGTCAGAAACAAACATAGACGATCCCCCGAGGAATGACCTTTCTAGTTCACCAAATCCTTTCTAACCTAGGCCCTCATATCCTTCGTATCCGGGCGCAAGAATCCCATCTAGGATAATTCACTACTCGAGCCGGCCGATCCCAAGAGTAAACCATCCTTATTAAAGATTCCTACCCGACATACATACCTAGCTTCCTCGAGTCCCATGATAATGATTCGTACACTTATCACATGCTCGGTTCATAACTTATGCTCAAATGAGCACTTAGACGTATTCATGAAATTAGGACCACAACACCACTTGGCCCAGTCTCACTCCGCACAGAGACCACGCGAAGTGGCTCTGATACCAATTGTAACAGCCCCACCTTCCCCTAAGGCGAACCAAAAGGGTTAGCGGACTGCCTGCCCAGCTCTCACCAGGACTAACTAGCAGTTACATGCGATCTAGAACATTTCAGGAAAGTAAAAGTGCGCTCGGACAAGCCACAAATATCAAAAGAAAAAAAATGAAAAAAACGAAAACGATGAATAGTGGCCTGGCACAGCAGAATCCGGGCGAAATCTGGCCGGATTACCGGCCGGATTCTTGGCCGGATACTGTCCAGTGAGCAAGGCCGGATTTTCAAAAAAAATCCCAAGGCAATCCGGCCGACAATCCGGCCAATTTCTGGCCGGATTCCTGGCCGGATTTGGCCCTGTTCATTCCCGCCAGAAATTTTTCTTTCGCCGTTTGAAATACGAGTTAATCCGAAATCCAACCAAATGTCAACCAAACACATATACATTGAAATGTAACATTTACAAGCCAAAAGCCAAAGCGGCATATCAAAACGATTCATCATGGATATACATGTTCGGTTTGCCAATCAAAAGAAATTGAACCCAATACACATTAGGGTTTCATTCAAAGAGCTATTCAAAAGACATTTACATGGCTCAACTTGACAACCAACTAACACAACCTTTTCCAAAAGTGGTCATTTCCTGTAAGGAAAACAAATGGAACGGAATGAGCTTAAGCCCAGTGAGTTACTACCACATAAGCAACAAAGATCACTTAAGCATAACCTTTCATTTCAGTACACAATTAAGGAATAAAACAAATCAGTAAAAGGATACGGACGGCTCTCAAGAGCCCATTTCCACGCTTACATTCTTGATCCGATCTCATTGACCCTCCGTCAACGTTTATGAGTACCAACCGTAGAACCCACTTCACTCCCATTCCTTCCACCAAACATACCCCAACCGGGCCCGCACTCCAATCAGTAACTTTTGGTAATACTCGAGTATACCGGAACCAAGAGTCTCATTACTACAAGATTCCCCAGTACAGTCCCCGTGGCATGTCAATTTTCACGACCAAGCCCTCGCCGGCTCGATTCAATTGACTACCTACGGGGTTGAGCTCAGTAATACAGTAAGGCCGTTGGATATTCGTCCAAACGACACCAAATCAGTTTTCCATGAATGGAATTCAATATCTCATATAGCAAGTGCAGTATTTCAGTGAAACGGTAAACAGTCATGAATGGAATCACAAGGGGGTGAGGGCGGTCAAGTACACCCTCACCTCAATCACTTCCAATAGCCAAATAAGCCTTCAAGGCATCAAATTCACATATAACAAAGCCACATTGTACCATTAAAGTGAGTAGTATACTCACTTATCAATTAAGTGTTGTTTCAAGCACTTCCGTCAAGAGAATGTCGTGAACCACCGTCACGCCCTAGAACACGTAAACACGTACAATGAGACTCGATAACGAGTCATAAAGCAATGCCAATCACAACCCCAATAGGGTTTTATCAACATATACAAGCATTATTGCAAACCAGAAAATCAGGAAATGTAACTCATTTGGCCTAGCAACAAAAACAGTTTTGTCCTCAATATGCGGTAATGGCACAACATACGCTACGCTTATCGGATGAGGGTGTAAGACCCACCATATCGAAGCTAAAAGACAGAGCTACAACAATGTAGAAGGCCACTCAGTCCAAATCCTAGCACAACTAGGTCAAATATGCAGAATACCCAAACCAGAACCGTAATTGCAGGTTTGCAAATCACACAATGCTGTAATTAGTCCAACTCAGTCTATACAGGTCCAAATGCATTGATTCTAAAGGCATACGGTAGCTAAGACATCCAGCTACATTTCATCAGAAGACACCAAAATCCAAATCCAAAGACATTCCAGTCAAAACAGACGATTACAAGCGCAGTTCGCACTTTCTGATCAACCCAGAACAGCAACAGTAAAATCGACATATCTCATTCTACACTACTTCAATTGCCATGAAATTTTACAGGCACCTCAAACACATCAATACCTACAACTTTTATGTTTTAAGAAAAGGCCAATTCGGCCTCTAACCATATGATCCAAAATCGGACAGAAAGGGGGTTATGAAACCCT